>NW_017673597.1:65644-117421 GCF_001879085.1 Nicotiana attenuata
CACCTATTGTGCAACCACTGATCAGTTGGGTTTACCGAGCTCCACGTGGCCGGGTATGTTTTTACCGAGTCCTCTTTGAGGCCGGGTATGATATGATGATGATGATGCCCACAAAGGCGTATGTTTTTAAAAGTTTATGTATATATATGTATTATGCATTTCATGTCAGTAGCCCCCAGAGGCACTCAGATGTTACAGGTTGTATCTCCTCTATCTCTCTTTACATTACTGTTCTTATTTATGCTTTCCTGCCTTACATACTCGGTACTTTATTCGTACTGACGTCCCTTTTGCCTGGGGACGCTGCGTTTCATGCCCGCAGGTCCCGATAGATAGGTTGACATTCCTCCTAGTAGGCTATCAGCTCAGCGAAGGTGTTGGTGTACTCCACTTGCTCCGGAGTTGCCTATTTGGTCAGTATGCTTTGGATATGTATTGATTGGTATGGCGGGGCCCTGTCTGGACCTTTATGATTTTATGTACTCTTAGAGGCTTGTAGATAGATGTCAGGTGTATGGATACTTGTATGGCCTTGTCGGCCTATTTTTGAGTTTACAAATGGTCATGTCGGCCTTATAGGCCCGTATGTCACATGTATAAGTTTGTATATCATGTTGGGTCATCATATGTTGAGTATTCCCTTATGTTTTATTCTTGTTATCTCATAAAGGGTTTTCTAGCTCATTTACCCATGATAGTGTGATAAGAAAGATATGTTACGTTGGTACTCGGTTGAGTAAGGCACCGGGTGCCCGTCGCGGCCCTTCGGTTTGGGTCGTGACAAGAGTGGTATCAGAGCCAGGTTGTGTCCTAGGGAGTCTACAAGTCGTGTCTAGTAGAGTCTTGTTTATGGGTGTGTAGTGCACCTCACTTACAAGCAGGAGGCTGTAGGGCATTTAGGACTGTCACTCTTTCTTCTTACTCTAGATCGTGTGGTAGAGCTCAATTGTAAGAATTCAAACTTCTAAATTCTATTTTGTTCATAATACAATGATACCTACATCCAGAAAGACAGTTGGTAAGAGATCGAATGTGGCTGTGGAAGAGTTGATCGGAGGAACTCGATTTTGCATCATGATTATGATGAGTAAATGTGAGGTCTTCATTAGATCATGCGTGTACTAAGACGCGTAAGTTTCTTGATAAGGAGACCTAAGGCATGAATATCTATCCACCCATATGGTTTAAAAATCAACAAGAGAATCAAAAGTTAGATACAAGTTTCAACAAGTAAAAGGAGCAAGGTGGCGAAGGTTACGAGGTACCAGTTAGTGAAGGTTTTGAGTTTTTACAATTCAGGCAGAGAAATATATGTATTCTGAGTTACCTTCAACAGTAACAGAGGTATGTACTGCCACTCCCATCTCAGTATGTCCTATGGGAGTTGACAGATATAGTTTATGAGAATAAGGGGATAGCAAGATCCCATTGGGGCTAGAGTAACCTAAAATGCCAGATAGATTATTATCATAAGCTAACATTTCCAAAGAATAAATATATATTTCAAAGGTGGTAATAGTTCTCTTTATGAGACCCCCCGATGGTGCGATATAGAATAGTACATTAAGATATGAATACTAGAATGTCTCGGAAAAAAAAATTAGAAGATTGGCACTGGAATTCTAGAAGGGTAAATATTTACCTTTGTATGGCTCCCGTTCCTAGTAAAGAGAGAATACTAGGTGACCTAAAGAGTCAGTGAGATACATCAAGGGGAGCTAAAAGTGAAAGAATGTATTGTTGAAGTTATCAGAATAAAGTGATAGACAGAAATATTAGCCGGAGAATAAGAAGAGAGTAATTGAAGTATTATGAGTAAGATGTGATAAATCGGTGATAATAGTAAATCAAAATATGACTAGATGACAGAGTCTACAGCCAAGTGAAGGGAAAGACAAGAGGTCACAGGCCTTGACGCAATAAAAGAGTATAAGCCATAAAGTCATATCCCCATTTCAAGAAATGAGTTGGTGACTCCGACGTGATTACTAGAAGGAAAAAGTTAGACCCCGGAGTAATAGAAATAAGTATGGGCTGGTGAACAAGATAAATTGAACATGAATTGGGGATCGAATGATTTAATAATAGTCGGCATCATGAGAATTTTAGAGATTGCATTCCGGCATTAATAGAATGGACAACAGAAGAATAACCTTTAAAGGTAATTCAGTAAGATGCTTCCCTAGAGCAAGCACTGTGAGCAGAGTTAAGCTTAAGGGAATAAGTATGCCAATTATTCTAGGTGTCATCCTTGTGCATAAGGAATTCAGTTATCCCCAGTACAGAAGGGTTACCATAAGGCGAGTAAGGGTCATTGATGATGTGAAAACACGCCAAAGACAAAGAGGTAACTATGGAATGGTAAAGGAAGAATGTGGTAAAAAAAAGAGAAAGGGATGAGGTTGCCTTTATTCAGATCCTACAGATATGTCGCGACTCCAGAAAATTATGCAAGCACGACACCGAAAAAGGGCAATAAGAGCTCTCGGCCAGGATGTTATTGATAAATAAGTGCGAATGAACACTTGATACATAAGAAGCCAGTGTGATAGGTAACATAAGACAAAGTAAATAACCAAAGAGAGATTACACGGAATATATATATGAGAATGGACCAACGAGTAATTAGTAGTTGATTGAGGAAGATCCCGGTTATGGCTAGACAAGAGGTCACAGATAAATCAATAGATCATGCAGGATAAATGTAATGAACCACAGCATAGGGAATTCAGTCTCACATATACGAGATTACAATCATTTGAAAAAAAATTCAGATAGGAGTTGAGGCAGTTAAAGGTACCGTTTTTAAGGTTTATGAAAATAAGAGAGAGTGCCACTAAGGAGACAATAAAAATTTGAGCTTAGAAGTAACCCTACAAGCACAAAGGCACAAAGTTATGTAACTAAGGATTATTATAGGCGAGTAAGAACAACGAAAATTTCCTTTGGATGTACGATATATCAAGCTCGCAACTTTACAAGAGCCAGAAGGTCTCCCTAAGTACTACAATGAAAGACTAGCTGAGGAAATAAGGAAGAAGGTTTCCACCTAAGCATAGTGAGCTAAAGAGTAAATGATCTTGTAACAACAGTCTCACTACAATATTGTATACACTCCATAAGAAAGTGGCAGCTATCATGGCTAATGAATGGAAAAAAAAGCCATCAAAGGTGATGTTTGAGATCATATGAGGTACAGTAAATTATAGTATTCGTGTTCAAAAAGACAAGCCAAGTATTCATGCAACAAGTGATAGAACGACCAGCAAAAGTAATTGCTTACATTTAAGGACAACTGAGAAGGCACGAAAGGAAATTTATGGTGCTGGCAAGTTTAAGGAAGGTTGCGAGTAGTATAAATAGATCGGTGTAGGTCCTAAAGTAAAGTATTGTAGAGCAACAAGGTTTTAGGTAGCTAGGATTAAGGATGTGAAAAGGTGAGTGAGAAGGTGACGAGAATATGTATGTCCTTGGGATTAAACCCATCAAAACAAGGGAGCTGATGATTTCTATATGTAATAAAGAGCTCGGTACAACCTGAATGAACACAAAGGAGTCTAAGACTAGGTGCATTTAGAAGAGATGGAATGCTTCCCTGGCAGTAGAATAAGGGTGTAATTGTGATTGATAAGAGGATGACGCTTAGGCCTTTGATTGAGTAATGATTTAACGAGAAAGGGATTTTATTAATTGCACGGGATTAGAATACGCCCATAAGATGAATCGCATTGGGATGCAATGAAATATGGTTATTGAAGTATAGTATTATCCCTAGGTGGATCAGGAAAAATCACTTCAGATGTTCCTCGATAAGATGTGAGCCCTAGTGATAGTGTATTATGTAAGAGGTTACAAGTTATCAGTGATAGATTATATTTCAACATTAAGGTGAATCACCAATGGATGGATAAAAGTTGCAAAGTATGAGATAAGATTAGACCGTCATTATTAAGATGAATAATAATGAGGAAGCACTAAAGGACTTAGATTTATACATATAGGATAAGCAGCGAAAGAGTAACCTGGAGTTGGGTAGCAAATCTCAGTAATAATAGACCGAAGTAAGTTTTATGGTATAGTATAACCTACCTAGATGTAGTAAATCCATAAGGATAGATATACAAGGCTATGAAACAAGAGATAGCAATAGTCTTAAATTCGATAAAGTACCAAGCGAAAGACATCAGTACACCTATAGATTCCTAGAGGGACAGCTTTTTATAATTCTGTATATATTCATAAAGTGAGGCTTAGAGATTGGCTAAAAGATGGAGGAAAAAGGGAAGACGAGTCGCTAGGCACTCATACAATGACATAGTCGTACATACTGCATGACATAAGGTAGCAAATGTTACGATGTTGGAAAAATTCCGACCACAGGTCGTGGTATGAGAAAGAAGCCTAAAGGTGGGAATACCCTGGCCTTTGGATTTATTTACAGAACAGTTTCCTAGATGTTAAGGACAACATTAAAGAATTCTTAAGAGCTACAGGTTATGAGACTGATAAGCGCATTAATCAACATTCGAGGACGAATGTTCCAAAGGGGGGAATGATGTTACACCCCGTGTTTTCGTACGTAAGAATACATCATAAGTCAATTAATGTAAGCTCAGAAAGGGAATCATCTTTTAAAAGTTTACAAAGTTATTTCATCATGTTAACGTGGAGGTTACAAATATTTAAGATCATTAGTACCAAGTATCAAGAGGGTTTGAAGGCTTAGAAGCTAAATGAATTGAAGAAAATAAGTTTCGTCAAAAGTCGACAAGTTGGAATATTTTACCATGTACTTTTGGGGTGATACTAGGGTTATTAACATTATAAGGAGATTATATTATTAGTTATTTTAGTCATACGATAGTTGGTGTTATGTTTTGAATTCAAGCGAGTTGTGGAACAAAAGTTGGAAAAAGGTCATCATAAGTTCCATTCATAAATGTGCTGAAAATTAGGTCAAATGTAACTGAGTTTTTCTCCCAATATTCTTGGAATTAGGGGATGATCTACCTATCAAATTAAATATATATGAGTATAGTTTCTAATGCAATAAACCGTTTATTGATATGATATTGGAGTATAGAGATATTTGCATTTTCGTGAGACAGCGCAGACTGGTAGGTGACAAGTAGGTGCATCACCTACATGCCAAAAGGAGAGGTCTCAATTAAACCTCCTAAAGTCGGCCAAGAGGGGACATTTAAAGGATTATAAACTCCATTATTTCACCCATCTTCCAGACTTTGAAAATCTAATTGAACCCCTGCAACTCCTCCCCAAAAATCCCACACAAACCCTGGGGTATTCCGGGTGTTACGGCGCGATTCTAGTGCTGAAAAGTCCGGACAGCATGGTAGTTTCTCTTTTTCCTTCTTGTATCCGTGTTGAGGAACTTATTTTTGATGAAAAAGGATCAGGTTTCGTGGGTGATACTCAGTACAAGGTAAGTTTATGCTTCTCCTTCCATTATCTATGCGTTTGCGAGTTGTAACTCGATCGTAAAGAATAGACCTAGCTAGTTTCGGAAGAATGGTATGTTGTTTGATCTTGTGCAATGGTTGGCTGGTTGTGAACTTATTTTTAAGTTAAATTCATGGCTGGTTAATTGGATAAGAGGTGTAATGATGTACTTTTGGTTGTATTTCTTAATTTGAAAGAAAAGACAAGTTGAACGTGTTTCAGTAAACCGAAAAATAGGTTTGAGTTGATTAACTTGTGGGACTGTTTTTGGGTTGTTTCGTGTTGGTATTGGGTTGTCTATTTTACTACTGTTTTTATGGAGTTGAGAGGAGGAAGGGTGTGGAGAAACACCACATAATGGCAAGGTTGTTTGTTGGTCGTTCATCGTAACATTTTCGGATTGTTTGACACTATTATGGTTGTCGTGTTGTGTATGAAGTGATAGGGGTATGTTGGGATGTTTGTGATTGTTTTGACTAGTGTGAAGTCATATATACAGGGGAGGTGCTGTCCATTTCATTATAAAATAGATTGTGGTCGATACATAATAGTTACGACGCTTAAACGATAACGAGAGTGTCATTTCTCCTATTGTAGACTAAAGAGCCGTGAAATTGCATAGCTTGAGGTTGGGAAGAATATACAAGGTATGTTAAGGCTCTTCCTTCATTCTTTTGGTATGATCTAAAGTGAAACGAACATAAACGATACGCTATTTCATAATGATTCTACTCCTAGCAACTAAGGTTGTCCATGTTATTCTTTCCTTCCAAAGTTATTCCAAGAAAGCATATATGATCCTTGAGTCCTAGTGAAGTTCATATTGATGGTATGATGTCCATAATGTTAATCGATGGTGCAATGACCTTATGTCACTCCAAAAGGTTTAGAACGTGACTCCATGAGTCCAGCATGCATTATATATGTATCTACTTTACTCTACCGAGTCGCGCTATAGTCGGCCGGGTATGGCACCTATTGTGCAACCACTTATCAGTTGGGTTTACCGAGCTCCACGTGGCCAGGTACGATTCTACCGAGCCTTATGATGGCCGGGTACGTTTTTACCGAGTCCTCTTTGAGGCCGGGTTTTTAAAAGTTTATGTATATACGTATTATGCATTTCATGTCAGTAGCCCCCAGAGGCACTCAGATGTTACAGGTTGTATCTCCTCTATCTCTCTTTACATTACTGTTCTGGTTTATGCTTTCCTACCTTACATACTCGGTACTTTATTCCTACTGACGTCCCTTTTGCCTGGGGACGCTGCGTTTCATGCCCGCAGGTCCCGATAGACAGGTTGACATTCCTCCTAGTAGGCTATCAGCTCAGCGAAGGTGTTGGTTAGGCTATCAGCTCAGCGAAGGTGTTGGTGTACTCCACTTGCTCCGGAGTTGCCTATTTGGTCAGTATGCTTTGGATATGTATTGATTGGTATAGCGGGGCCCTGTCTGGACCTTTATGATTTTATGTACTCTTAGAGGCTTGTAGATAGATGTCAGGTGTATGAATACTTGTATGGCCTTGTCGGCCTATGTTTTGAGTTTACAAATGGTCATGTCGGCCTTATAGGCCCGTATGTCACATGTATAAGTTTGTATATCATGTTGGGTCATCATATGTTGAGTATTCCCTTATGTTTTATTCTTGTTATCTCATGAAGGGTTTTCTAGCTCATTTACCCATGATAGTATGATAAGAAAGATGTGTTACGTTGGTACTCGGTTGAGTAAGGCACCGGGTGACCGTCGCGGCCCTTCTGTTTGGGTCGTGACACAGATTTCGGACCGCAGTGAGATTTTAGCTTCTTACTTACCAGGCGACCCGAGGTAGTCCTGCAGGCGTCCGCAGGCTTTGGCATCTCCCTCCATCTATTTTTCCTGCTTCTCTTATATAGTTCTAGAGACAGTATTTTGTTGTTTCTTTCAGACCCTTATTTGTAGTATTCTTAGACAGTCTGTGAAGTTGTGACACCAAATCTTGGGTGGTTTTGTTATGGGATGGTAGTAGCAGTATTTTTAAGTTTAAAATTTATTTCTTTCGTTTGTTAAATTATTTTGCTATAAACTGTTGATGCTAAGTCATTAAATAAAATAAAAATGGAAGACGGGTCAAGTAGTTCAGTTAGTGGCTTGCCTAGCTTTCACTAGTAGGCGCCATGACGACTCCCGAGGGTGGGAAATCCGGTTCGTGACAACGGGACTAAAGAATAAACTAGCCCCTTTACCCCCTCCCCCCCCCCCCCAACCCAATGATACCATTAGAATGCACATACCAAATCATCCTCTAATTTCATTCTCCATCTTTCCACCATTACAAGTCCAATTAAAGGCATCTCATTAGAATCGTGCAAATGAATATGTTAAGATTAGATAGTTACTTTGGTGACCGCCTTCAAAACTATCAAAAGAAATATATATTTCATATCAAGGAGGGACAAGAAGAAGTGATGTGGCACCTTTCATTAATCAAGATTGCTATTTATCTTTTTACCTCTTTTTTTTTTGCCTTTTTTCCACTGTTTAACATTTATCTCTTTATTATTAATATTTGTTTAACCAAAAAATAGTTTTTGTGGTCAAAGTCAATATTAAAGAAAATCGTATTTCTGAAACCAGATTTACTTCACTTTTTCAAAATAAGAGTGTAAAAAGCAATTGAAATTCAATATCCAGTAAACGAGGGAAAGAAATCCTGTTGAAGAACATTATTTTCTCCCAAGAAGTATGGACAAGAATCTTCAATCAAATAGGAATAAAGTAAAAGACTGATTGCATATATTTGAGAGTCTTCTAATGATGGTACAAAATAAGGTCTTCTGATGATGGTATAAAATAAGGTAAGGACTCTCATATAAAGATATAAAAGATGTAATGGTTCCCTCTTACTTAATTTCTACCCGTTACTGACATTCTCTGCATTAATTGTACATTACTGAAATTACTCGTGACGGTTATAGTAATAATAGGTGATCACATATAATCAGGTATAATGACGATTCTCTTTTCATATTCGTAATTGTTCATGAATCTTCCTCATTTATGGCTTTCATGCATCTCGTGCCTATTTCTTCTCTTCTAGTTGTCAGGTACGATACCTTCTTTAGTAAATCTGGTGGGAATTTTAATCGTGCTTCATCATTCTTCTTTGTTAAATTGATACAAATTTCACTTGTCATCTTATCGTTAGTCCATGTGTCACACTTATTTTTTCACCGATACAGATAGTCCCCCTCCCCCACCCCCCACTTTCTGAATATTCTCGACTGAATATTCGGGAAGTGGTAAGTTTAGTTATGGCGGGAATATCTTGCTGCCTCTTTCCAACATCATTAAGTTTTCTTCAGAAGCGAAGAGATGTACGTCATTTCCATTCAATGCCCGGGACACATGTCCTATTATGATTAGCTCTGTAGTTTATAGCATCTTTTTAGGGCATCAGTTCAAAGTGACGGTTCCATGATAACGGTTCATAATGGCGGTCCTTCCTTATAAGTACTGCATTACATACCATCCTAAATTTTCTTCTTCTTTCTTTCATTCATACTCAAACTTCTTCTACAACTATTCCCCTTTCCTCGTGCTTTCACCATTAAAAATGACTTCTCATTCTTCGTACCCTTCTTCATCATCTGACCCTCGTAAAACAATCATTGTTGATGAGTTTCCCCCTTATTCTTCCCCAGTTAGGAGTAGGATAGGTGGTAGGCTCCATAGCCTAGGTTCTTTATCAAGCCATAGCTCTACTCCTTCCTAGAAGAATATTTTAAAACCTTCTTCTTCCAAACCTAGAAGTCGATCAGCCCCCAGATCTTCCTCTAGGAGTAAGGACCATAACGAACAGATATAGGAGTCTGTTATTTCTGAAATTTTTCCTCGAGATTCTCTTTCAAATCAGACAGTGAAGCAATGAGAAAACAAGTTTCTTCTATTGCAACACTTAATCCCGTCGATCGTTACCCTACTTTAATCACCACTGGCATCATGACGGAGTTAAGGCAGGCGTTGTCGGGTGCTTCCAACAACGCGAATGGACGAGGTCCAGTTCCTCCCAGTGCTCCTGCAAACCAAACAATACAGAGGGTTGATAATAATACCCCAAGAGGCGAGGTCGGCTTCAACATAGCCAGGGGGAACAGTAGCGGATCCGGTAACAACAATGAGAATGATCCCTTTGGAACCGAACTCATGCGTTTTATGATGGAAATAAATGCTCGAATAGATCAAATCCCGGGTGCACCGCCAGTATTGAAAGGACCGAATTAGAAGAAATACACCAGTTGCCGTTCAAACCAAGCGCGACACCGGAGTTGATCCCGAAGCGATTCAAGATGCCAGACGTGCCGAAATATGATGTGTCTTCGGATCCTCAGGAGAACAAGGAGAAAGACTTAGCTCCGCACGAGATTAAGTCAATCTTATTGAAGAAATTCGAGGAGACCGTCACAAAAGGGGCCTTAACATGATATTCGCTTTTATTTGAGCACTCAATAGATTTCTCCGAGATGCTCGCAGACTCTTTTATCAAGGCTCATGCCGGGGCCAGGAAGGTACAGGCCAAAAAGGCCGACATATTCAGGTTTGCGCAAGAAGAGTCCGAATTGCTGCAGGAGTTTGTGACCAGATTCCAAAAAGAAAGGATGTTGTTACTGATCGTGCCAGACGAATGGGCAACTGAAGCATTTACTAAAAGGCTGAATCCGAGAATTTTTGACGATTCCCGGAAATTCTTTGGCTGAAGGTTCAAAATTCCCAATATTAAGTGCAGAAAGGTTGAGTTTTGAAGTGTAACATGGTGTACCTATGGGAGGATTATTTCTCATGGTGCCGCATATGGGTAGCTAGCCTGGTTATATTGTATTTTTCTTTAATTTTTTTCTCCAAAGCAGTATTGCATTTTTCATTGTACATAGACATTTATTTCATCAAGAACAACTTTATATACATTTTGCAAAGTATATAACTGAACGTCACAGGATTGCTCTTCTATTAATTGAATTATATAGTTTTAATTATTCATCTAAAAGATTAATATAGCTGTAGTCAAAATTTAAAAAAAAAAAAAAAGGTATGACAATTTTCACACCCCTTTTTCACTACACTAACCCCTCTTAAAATAATAAAAGTGATTTTGAAGCTCAAAAGGGTTTTTCAATTAGAAAGTGATAATAATTTGTATTTCAAAAAGATTTTTCAGAGTCGTCACCTGACATTTGATTTCGGTGTATCAGGTCACCGTTTTAAAAAAAAATAATTTTTCCTTTTAAAACACTTTGGACTCCAAAACTAAATCTGCACCAGAGATTTGAGTAAGGGGCTCATTTGACTCGGAAAGAAGGTGTTAGGCATTCCCCAAGTTCCGTGAAATTCACGGTTGCGTACTCGATCTAGTTGGCTTTTAAAATATTCAATTAAAGGTAAAAACACATAAGAAAGGAAAGTAAACGCAAAGAGGCTCGAGGTCATCCCCACCTAATAAAAGAAAATAGAAAAAAAGAAATAAAGTAAAATCCTAAATATTAATATGTACTATATTGTTCCTCAGCTTCGTCATGACCTCCAAATACATGATACTACGGGGCATTCCCCGGAATAAAATATGTACAAATCCTTCGGGGCATTTTTCGGATAAATTTAATTAAAGGAATGACCTCTCGCCTCAAAACTAACAAAAATCATAAGGCTTGCCTACCCAAGTGTGGTCGGCCTAAGCATATTCCTAGCGAGTAAGTAAGAAAAGGTAAAAGTAAACTAAGTAGGAAAATTCATAGCAGGTTCAGTTACTTTTGATTCTTATTTCATGTATTTAAACCAAACTCAACTACTAAATATGTAGGGAAATCAACATTAATGGTCCATGTATTATACCCAAATTCCCACGGCCCAATTCTTCTTCTGCATATCATTAATTCTAACAAATCTAACTTATTATCAATCACAAAACAAAAATTATCACCAAGCAGACTCAATCCAACCTATATAGCCAGATTCAAGCATCAAAATACTCAACAACAAATATTATATTCATCACATGCAATTTCAGTTTCATGTCATTAAATTAGGCGATAAACTAGAAGAAGCGAGATAAACTAGGCAAAATCGATTTATTTCAACTAAGCCATGGAGGAACATGTAGAAGCAATAAAATTAGAAAGAGTATGGATAGGAATGAACCTCACTGTCAAAACCCCTTAAAGCTTGATTAAGGTGTCCAAATCAAAGCTTTCCAAATTTTATATACATAAATTTATATACTCACAAGTTTTTTTTTGTTTGAAACAGGGACGAAGACTATGTCCAAATCAAAGCGTGGAAGCTTGAATGTTTCAAGTGGCGTGCCAAAATTTTGTCAGCACAAAGGCTGTTTGAGAAGGTTTTTACTTGCTAGGCATTCCCCTAGTTGAGAAGGTTTTTACCTCCTACACATCTTTCCTAGTTGAAAAGAACCGTACCTCCTAGGCATTCTCCCTAATCAGAAGAGTTTTTAGCTTTCCTTAAGTGCAGGGGTCCCGCCTGGAGAATAGGGTCAGTTTTAGTTTTCTTAAGTTGTTAATCTCAAAGTTCAGGGATCCCGCCTGGAGAATAGGGCCAGTTTTTAGTTTCTTTAAGTTGTTAGTCTTTAGTTTTTCTTAAAAGTTTAGGGGTACCGCCTGGAGAATATGGTCAATTCTTAGTTTAGTTAAGCTCAGTTTATAGTTTCCTTAAGCTTAATCTCACAAGAGACGCACATCCTAGTAGAGTCTTTAATTTACTCTCATCATTGCATCCTCCATCAATAGCATAGGTGATTTACAGTTTTGCTAACAAATCACAAATATTCCTAGTGCAAACTGGGGCAGAAAATTTTGTTTGTTTTGTTATTTTTGATTGCAGGCACCCACCTGAAGAACGAGGGGCAATGTTTCAAAAATTGGCTTCAGGTTCAAATCGGAGAAGCATTAGGAGCCCGCCTGAAGAACATGGTCAACTTTCAATTTTCAAAATTCCAGTCAAAGACAGCAGGAGTCCGCCTGAAGAACAGGGTAAACTTTCAGTTTTCAAGTTCAAGTCAGAGAAATCAGGAGCCCGCCTGAAGAACAGGGTCAACTTTCAGTTTACAAGTTCAAGTCGGAGAGGCATCATAAGCCCGCCTGGAGAACAAGGTCGAATTTCAATTTCAAGTTAGAGAAGCATCAGGAGAATCACGCCTGAAGAACAGGGTCAACTTTCAGTTTACAATTTCAAGCCAGAGAGGCATCAGGAGCCCGCCTGAAGAACAGAGTCAATTTTCAATTTTCGAGTTCAAGAAGCATAAGGAGAATCCCGCCTGAAGAACAGGGTCAACTTTCGGTTTACAAGTTCAAGAAGCATCAGGAGAATCCTGCCTGAAGAACAGGATCAACTTTCAGTTTCAAGTTTAAGTCAGAAGCAGCAGGAACCCGCCTGAAGAATAGGGTCAACCTCCAGTCTTTAAGTCAAATCGGAAGTAGCACGAGCCGCCTGAATAACAAGGTTTTCAAGGTCAAGTCTACTTCAGGTTCAAGTTTATTTCAAGTGCAAGCAGCAGGATGCCCAGCTGTAGAACAGAGCCAACTTCCAGCTTTCTTCAAATTCGAGTCTGGGGGATGCCCACCTGAAGAATAGGGTGATTTTTCAGTTTCATGTTGAAAGAGCAAGTGGAGATTCAAGGAAGATTCAAGACAAGAAGTAGATAGGATCTTGTATTTTTCTTTTATATTTTCTGTAATTTTCCCTATTATTTTGATGTAATGGCAGGAACCGCGGACCGGAACCTCGACGACACCTTAATCGGCTCTCCACCTCGGTACTCCATCACTCTTTTCACTTCTGAACTACATGTGGCCTGATTCCTTTATAGGCAAGGATATGTAGGCAGCTCAGATACCAGGGCTCAGTCACATTCTCCTTTCTTTTAGTTTTTGGTCTCTCTAAATAAGGATCGGGTCAAAAAATCTGTCTCGTTGTTCTTTGTCTGAAAACTCTTCGTGTTTCCAATCAAAGAGGGGCAGCTGTAGACATGTAGTTTTTGACCCTCCCCAAGATTTTACACATTTTAGCGTTTAAATATTTAGTTTAGGTTTAATATCACTATTTTAACTAATTTTGACTCTTTTACTTTATTTTATCACAAAAATAAAAATTACAAAAATATTTTCTTTTATTTAGCCAATTGATATTTTAACTTTATTTTATTTATTTAAGTTATTAGTATCTTTATAGTGGTATTATCATAAGTTCGTATTCCTATTTTAGTATAATCTTCTAAAAACACAAAAAAAGTAGCTTCATTTTAATATTTAATTCTATTTTTTATAATTTATTTTCTTGGATTAGATTAATTAGTATTTTTAATAGTTTGTCTTGTTTGCTATATTTTTTTTTACATATAAAAAAAGGGGAGGGAATAGAATTAATTTTTGGACTAATATTTTGTCTTGCTTTTAGTCCAATTAAACCCCTTACACATGTCTACAACAATTAGTATATATTTTCATGAAAAGTTAGTAGAAAGGTGGCAAATGGAATTTGAAAGAAACAAATGGACTTGAGAAGGATGCATTACCACTCATCACACCTTTATATACGAGATTAAAACTTCTCTGAAGAAATTGAGGCTAAGTTTCATACTGCCGATCTTGGTCAACATGCGTTAATCATTTTCTCATAAGTCGTGGATTAGATGATGACCATATTTTTATTTTAGGGATTTAAATGAAATTAATTCAGATTTTTTTTTTCTGTAACTCTAAAGAATGTGATTTTTTAGCTTGGGAAGGGTTTTGGATTAGCAAAGTAAATAATCATGGAAAAACTTTCATTATCAGCAGTTAGAGAATAATCATTTTTCTATTTAAAGAAGTTCATCATAATGTTAGAGAATCTTTGCTTTCTTTCGGATTTAAAAAATTTAGTCTTAGAAATTGATAATATGGAGAGTTTTGGAGTTAAATGCAGTCTCGTCTATGCTATGGAATGAACTAGATCAATTGTACTATTATCTGAATTTTATATACATAAATTTATCGATTTATATCTTGGCCAAATTTATAATAAGATCACATCATAAATTCACTTTTTCGTTTATAATGGCCGATAAATTGACTAAATGGAAACTGTGAGAGAGATTGTTGCTACTGAAGAAACAAGGTCACAATAATCAAAAACTGCGTTCCCACTATGCTTTAACACATTGTTAAGAGGTCCAGTTGCTACGCCAAATTCTCGCTTCCACTCAGCACTGAACTGACCTGACCTGACCTGACCTGACCTCTGGGGCAGTGGAACTGTGGGAAGTGTTTTTTAACTGTACGATTGGGAGCAGAGTAAGACAAAATAGAGGGTTTGATTTGGGTATCTCGGGTAACTGTACGCTCTGCAGTTTGGACACTGATTTGTAGATTTGATTCTCTTCTGACGCTTTTCACTGCCTTCCTTTCAAAACACCACTTTCTTTCCCTATTCATCACCACCTATTGGATGTGTCTAGGAGACTACAATTTACCATTATTTGCGCCAAGTTTTTATCAAATTCTTGGCTTACTAGTTCCACAAACTTTTTTTTTCAACTTTCCCATCTATTTGTTACTTTCTCACTTCCAATTTATATGGCATACTTTGACTCGATATTAAGTTTATGGTCTTAAATATGTTAGAATGTTTATGTGTCTATGAGACTTTTGAAACTTGTCGCCATAAATATGTCATAATATTTGTATAGTTATAAAATTTCTTGTTAAAGACAGAAATAGGATTACATAAAATGGAACGAATACAACACTTTTATTTTGTCCATTGTAAGTTGATAATGAGTGAGACTTTCTTTAATTTGCATGGAGATGGAGCTAGCATATTTGTCAAGTGAAGTCTTTGTAACGAAGAAGAGATCAGTAGCCGAATATGTTTTTCTTTTCTTCTTTTTTTTTTTTTTGTTGAGAATTTTACACAGAATAAAATGTTTTTAGTACTTATTTTAAAAAGTTACAATTACTTTTAGAAAATTTTACAAATGGAATTTATTACAACGTTTTAACTTTTTAATTAGACTAGTCTTAGAGTATGAGCTTTGCGCGTGTACCTTATCTCAATAAGTATTAAGTTTTTAAAAGTCATGTAAATATTAATTGAAGAATTATGTTTGAGTTATATAATAAAGTTAAAAGAGGAAAATGTAAAATCATGAAAATGATGATTGATGTTGATCCTATTTAATTAACTCAATAAAGAAAGTCATGACCAAAAAAAAAAAAAATCAATAAAGAAAGAAGCTCTACCTCATGGAAGTCCTTAAAATCTTAAATGTTAGTTTTGCTAAAAATATATTACTCCTATTAATTGTAATTACGTTTTTTGTCAACTTGAATGGCACTTATGAAGGATAAAAGTTCATCAACATTTCATGTTAATATTTTAGATTTTTATGATATATTGTGTCAATATAGATTGATAGGTTAGACTCGTCTATCGAACAGATTTTTGTGTGAACATTGATCCTCAAAATAATATTTCATCAAAATCATGGTGAAATTTAATTAGTAGTGATTAGTAATTATGGTTAAGGATGATGGTGGATAGTGATACTTAATAAATGGTGGGTGGCTGTGGTTGTGATCGAGGAAGATGATGATGGGTGGTGGTAGTTTATAATAGTAGGCGGTGTCAGTTATAGTTATTGATGGTGATAGGGTGGTTGGTTGTGGTAGTTGAGGTGGGTGAGTGTGTGGTTATGATTGATGATGATGGTAGTGGCTGGTGGTAGTGGTGGCAGTTATGGTTGAGGATGGTGGTGGTGGTCGTGATGATAGTAGTGATAGTTGATAATGGTAGGCGGTGGCAGCAGTAAGTAATGATTGTGGATAATAGCATATTAACGAAATTAAGGCCCCGTTTGACCATGAGTTTTGCTAAAATAAATTTGGGATTTATTTTCAAAACTCATGTTTGGCCATAAATTTTGCCCATGCCAAAATCCCAAAACTTGGGAATTATATACATGTTTTTCCAAAATAAAGTTGGAAAATATGTTTTGAAAACGTATGTCCAAACACATTTTCATCTTCAAACCAAACTTCACCAAATCAGATTTTTCAAAATAAATTTCGGATCTAGGGCCAAACGCAGCTAAGTCTTGGTTATAGATTTTAATCATACAGACCTATTCAGTCCCATTAAGTGATTGTGAAGTAAAAAAAATACACTTAATGATTAACATCTGAATGAGTAAGATTCAGGTTATAAAGTCAAACACACTTATTGTCTAAGATTTGAATGAATAAGATCCAGACCTTCATTAAATTCAAACAAATGAGGAAGAACCCTCCACGGTCTGCACCATCCAAAAGTCGCCAAAGGCTTGGGAAATTTTCAGCAGAAATATGCTTGCTTCCCAGGTTTGTTTGATAATGTATTTATTGTTTTATATTATATATATTATATATTATGTGTATATTTTGATAGTATATACATTTTACTACACAGATTTAATAATATATACATTATATTTATTTTCCACAAATTTGCTTCTTCTTTATCTCTCTATCAACGAATATATATAAACATTAAACCGAAAAGAGAAAAAACATCATTAACAAATATATTTATATGCTGCATTATTTATCATGGAATTTACTCTCAGGGTAAAATTGAATATGATTTTATCACTAACAAAATAGAGTATACAGATTCATATGATAATCCAACTCGTGCCACTGCATTTAAGAAGTAATTTAGAAAGTTCTCATCACTTATAAATGCTAATCTTCAATAAGAGATTATTAACTGATGTATTATAGTAGTAGTTTTTAAGGACGTCCACACATAAATAAAGCATTCATTAAAGCTAGAGCTCACACCATTGTTTACAACTTATTATGAAATTCAATTACCACATTAGATGTACATTCTTTTTATTTTTGTCTCAAATCTAGTACTGTGTGGAGTATTACTTTTCCGGATTCATGAATAAACAATACTACAGAGAACGTCACAAAAACAAATACAACGTTCATTCTGCATTAATGGATATTAAAGAAAATAGCTAAATAACTTTAAGAAAAAGTAGACTTATATTAATTATGGTTGGTATAGTAGATTCACCCTTTTTTCCCTCTTCATTTGAAAAAATTTCCTTTAACAAATTACTAACTTTAAAGCATGTTTGGAAAGTCATCTAGTAGTAAGATTTGGGTGTAATTGGCGTAATTATACAATTTTGAACTGTTTGTCAAGCCAAAGTAATTATTTGGACGCATGTAATTAGGTGTAATTAAGAGAAATAATTATACTCTTCAATTCTCAAGGGGATACGAGAATTAGTGGTAATTGGTGTAATTACATGGTGAATTTTCAAACTTATTTTTTTTCTTTATTGAATATATTAAAAAATAAAACTCTTTCTCTTTCATATTCCTTCGACGTGAATAAACGTCAGTCATGCTCCTTCTTCCATCTTTATTTCTTTAATTTTTTTTTTCTTATTAAACATTTTTTTCTCAATTTGAGATTGCTTCCTAAAAACATTTACGTACTTCGCTACTTTTGCTTTCCGTTAATTTGAGTTAATATTATAATTTTAAAATAATATTTAGATATTTTGTCATACTGTATGTGGTTAAAACCGCTCACCCGATTTTACTGATTTATCGAGACTGGTGTGAAGGATCGAAGATCGATCCCGTAATAGATCAGACCGAGGCACAAGTATAAGACACCGAGTAAGGATTCGAGGTACCTAGCAAGATCGAAACCGATATTGATCGAGGTTGAGCAGGTGTTTACCGTGAAAATGGTTATAACAATTAAATTTGATTATGAGATTCTAAAAATATGTGATCTATTTTTATGCTAGTTTTAGGCAGTTGATGCTATGTGAAAGACTTAGAAACGATATAGGAGTTTAAGAGCAAGGTGATAACCAAATCGAATGATTAATAGTCGGGGCCTCGAGCTTGCTTATTCGAGGGCCTCGGGGTCGAGTCTGAAGCTCGGCTGGGAGCTATCGGGGGTAATCGATGGGCGATTAACAGTTAGAATAAAATCAATTATGGCCAATAATAAGCAATAAATGATGAACGATGAATATAAGGAATGAATGTAAGCAATAAATAAAATAATGAAATCAAGAGAATGTGTTAGAGAGCAGAGAGAATGTTCTTGTCTATTTAGTATGGAGCAACAGATCATTTTCAAATGACAAGGATTTCCCTTTATATATGAGGGGGAACACAGTACAAAATACATTAATTACAAAGATATGGGGCAGGTGTAGCCACCTAATGCACTGATATGGGTCAGGGCTAGACCTTTAGGCTTTGTCAGCTTCAGTCGTGCGCCTAGGGAACTTACCACTTTTTATCATAGCCATCGGCTTGCACCATCTCGAGGTTGGACATCGATGGCCCTTCGGGGTGAATCTCAACCATAGTCCCGAGCCTTTAGAGAGCTTTGCTTACGAGGCGTTATAATGGCCAAAAATCGGACCCTCCCGATTTTACCGCATATAGATAGTTCCCGCGTTGCTTAGAGTGGAACGATAAGAAACGACTTTGATATCCATCTCTCTGAACTTCCCGTGATGATGTCATACTTATGACGTAGGCCCTTCCGATGACCGAGGCGTCCCGTTGGTTCATCTTTTCAGTGTCATTCAATACACTATCGATTCTTGTTCTCCAAAGCGATAATTATCGCCGTCGATTTGGTTCCCAAAAAATGCATTGATTACGCCTGCTGATGCGTCTTCCGAGGGCATTAATGGGGCCGCCGGTTACGCTGCCACCCCCTATAAACGGAAGCCTCCTGGAACCATTTCCCCATCAAGTGCCTTCCAATATCCTTCCACTCCTCTCTTTTCTTCATACTCATCCATTGTTATCTCCCATGTTTGAGGCCCACGGCCTTAAGGTCATATGGCGGTGTTCCCGTCAGCCACGCTACGGCCTTCCTTCAGGGCCTTCCCTTAACAAGTGGGATCGTATTGACCTGTCGTTGTTGTTGTTATCGTTGTCTCGAGATGATGGAATAGGATACTGATTTTTTCCCACTCAGGAAGATATTCGGATTCTACACCACTGCTCAAGAGGGCGTTCAGACTTTACTCAGCTGCTCACCTTTCTACTCCGGCCTGGTGTGGCACTTCATCTTCTTTGCCTTCCTCGTCCTTCGAGACACCGTTCGTGGGGGGGGAGGGGGGGGCGAGATCAGGCTTCCGTAGATGTGATTCCCGAGGAGGCGGCGGTCGAACATAATGCTGCCGAGAATACACCCCCGAGAACAGCTAAGACTCTTGGCTTTCATTGTATGTATTTTCTTTTGCTTCTTTGTTCCTGTGTAAGGACCCTTCGTGGGCTTTGTAATCTTGTGTAAAGGCCTCTCGTGGGCTTTGTAACCGTTGTTCATTATTGGAAAAGATGTTTCTTCAATTTGTCTCTGATTTATGCTTTATTTCCCTTTATCTGCTTTTGTGAAGAATCTGAATGCATGATTCTATTGATTGGTACGGATACCGAGCCCGGGCGTAAGTATTTATCTGGCTCTTGATTGATTAACACAGCTCCGTGTAGAAATTTTTGTCGTTCCTTGGACCGGGTCTGGATTGAATTGATCAACTCGGGCCGTCGGGATCCCTGGCCTCGAGTTGAATGAGAGTAGGGCCTCCGAATTTTCAGCATGGGACTTAGCCTTTTGGACCCCGCAGTATGCCTCGACAGGGGGACTTTCCTGGAAGTATGAGAGTAAAGATAGCCGTTAGGCTCTCGGGAGCAGTCCCCGAGCGGGGGTTCGCTCTAGCTCGGGCTACCTGGAAGCTTGCTTTGAACTCAGTGTAGATGGCCTTAAGGCACTGCAGATAGATCTCGGGCGGGGGCTTACCCAAGTTTAGATGGTAATTGAGGCCAAACCCATATAAATAGAGTTTTAGCACTTATTTTCTTCTTGAGAGGAGCCCTCGATATCGGGTACCATCTCGAGTATCGTAATGATATTAATGGCCCCTTGGAGCATATCTTTCTTCTGGTGGAGATCCTCGAGATCGGGTACCATCTCGGGACGTATAGCGATGGTATTGGCTTCTTGGAGCCTAACTTCTTTTTGATGGAGGTCCTCGAGATCGGGTACCATCTTAGGACTTGTAGTGATATTAATGGCTTCTTGGAGCGTATCTTCTTTTGATGGAGGTCCTCGAGATCGGGTACCATCTCAGGACTTGTAATAATATTAATGGTTTCCTGGAGCATGTCTTCTTTTGATGGAGGTCCTCGAGATCGGGTACCATCTCGGGACGTATAGTGATGGCATTGGTTTCTTGGAGCCTAACTTCTTTTGATGGAGGTCCTCGAGATCGGGTACCATCTCGGGACGTATAGTGATGGCATTGGCTTCCTGGAGCCTAACTTTTTTTTGATGGAGGTCCTCGAGATCGGGTACCATCTCGGGACGTATAGTGATGGCATTGGCTTCCTGGAGCCTAACTTCTTTTTATGGAGGTCCTCGAGATCGGGTACCATCTCGGGACTTGGTTAATGCGGGGGTCGCTGACCCCAAAATGTCGTATGGCGGCGTCAAGTGTATGACATGGTTACGAAATGACCGAGGCGACCCTGTTGGCACATTTTCCCAAAGCGAGAAATGTTTCAACCAGTATTTTCAATCGACCTTTGTGGCAGGCGGACAATCGCTGCTTTTTCCATATATAGGGTTGCCTTCCTCCTTTTGATGATTCTGCTATTCTAAGTAGTTCCTCCTTCGTGGAGGTTTCTTTTCTTGTGTCAAGGCTTTTTCGATTCTGAGTGTTTTGCTTGGATCTTGTGGTTTTATCACAGTCATGGCTGCCACACCAAGGTCCGCTCAGCGAGGAGAGGGGAGTTCCGCCCTTGAAGGCTTTTTGAACCAAGACGCTCGGGGTCACCGGGAGTATGTTTCGAGGTTTATTTCCTTAGTAGGAGAGGAGCATCTCGAATCAGTGAGGAGAGACTGTGGATGGGGGGAGAAGGTAGTACTACGGGTACTTTCCCCAGGAGAGAGCATTATGGATCATGCTGAGGGGTTTTTGAACGTGTACACGTACCCCTTCTCGCTAGGCCCCCCTGATAGGGTTGTGCTTGATTTCCGTCAGAAATATGGGGTCACCTTGGCGCAGATTCATCCGTCATTTTGGCGGGTAGTATTGATGATGAGGTTCTTTGCGGAGAAAGCGGGACTTGAATTTACGCTTAGTCATCTTATCAGGCAGTACCGGCCTTTTCATCATCGAGGTCTGCTAACCCTACGATACCGATCCACCACACCCTTCATTGTTGATGATGAAGAAGATGGAGATCGGGAGTGGATGAGCCGATTCGTTCGAGTACGGATCGTTGATGTCATCCCCGTGGAGTTTCCGCCATTTCCTGAGGTATGGAATTTTACACGTAAGTGGTATACTCGTACCTTCGTAGTTTTGCTTATGGCACAGACAGGTTCTGTAAATGCGTCTTCCTTTGACTTCCTTTCCCTTTCTGCAGCAATTTCATGGACGCCGTGCGAGGTCCGCGACCTGACGGACTGGGCTCGGAAGTTGGTGACTCGCTCGACTTACAATGAGCGTAAGTGGCGAGTTTTGTCTAAGGGCAGATGGGAGGCCAAACACCATGGTACGCGCTGTGTGATTTGCTTCTTTAAGAGCGTTCTCTTTTTACGCATACTAACCTTATCACCGTAGGCGTCTGAGAATCCCTTGGAGCGAGACCGTGCCCTCTTGGAGGGGGAGAAGAAACACCAGCTCCTAGGGTTTGGAGCGATAATAATGAGCAAAAGGGGTTTTCGCAATGTGGCAGTGCTTACAGCAAGATGATTCCAGGCCGAAAGCTCGGCGAGGATATGTCTTCCCCCATCGAAGGTACTTTGAAGGGTGCCCGAGACCAGGAGCCACATATGCTGAGCGATCGCATCCCCATCGAGTATGGTTCTTCCGGTGTAGACAGAGCTAGAATAGTAGATGTGCGCTCAACCTTCGAGGAAGCTTAGCGGCTCTATTCCGAGGTGAGTTTTTTGTCGTCCGTGTTGATTTTATAGTTTTGCAATTTTTACTCTCTTGTCGAGCTTCTTCTTTCATAGGCTTTTGACAAGCTCAAGTCTGAGCTGCTTCATCGTGAGGCCATGTTGCGAAAAGCCGTGGATGGGGAGAAGTCCCTCATGCTTCTTTGTGATGAGAGAGAAGACGAGTTGGTGCATTTGCGGTGCGAGGCGAGTCGAAGCCTGAGCTACGAAACCACCTCGAGAAGCAGGTATTTATTGCTCTAGATGGGGCGTATGTTCCCTTTTCTATTCCTGATACTGGCGTTTCGTTTATTCTAGCTGCAGAAGAAGCTGGAGATCTGGAACGCCTCAGGAGTGAAGTTGGTCAAGCCAAACGTGAGCATGATGAGTTAAAGGCTCAGGCGGAGGTTCAGGCTTCAGCGGGGAAGGGTGCTCTGGCTAAAGCCTCGCTTTTGAGGTTCAACTTTGCTTAGCTCGTGATAATAACTCGGTTCAAACAGATATGATTACGAAGCTCGAGTATGAAAATTTGAAGGTAAAGGCCGAGGTTGTGGATGCCCGGGCTGAAGCTGTAATGAGCCGAACTAAGTCTGACCGGAAAGTGGCGGTCTATTTGAAGGATGGTGCCGATGCTCAAGCTGAGCTGAGAAGGATTCTTGACCGCGAGAAAAGGAGCGAGGAATATGCTCGGTGTAAGTCTCGAAGGAAAACCCTCGAGGAGATCCGTGCTAGGGGCTTTGACCTCTCGGAAGAGGTGAAGCGGGCGAGGGCGGATGAACGCGGTGCTCGGTTACTTCTGTCCGACGCCGAGGATAGCGAAGATGAGGCCGACGGGCCATAGTCCCCAAGGGGGACGTAGATTTCACTTTCTGATTCTGTATACAGTACTTTCAAAGTATGTTAGTAAATGGAGCTTGTGTTTTTTTGCATATGCATATAAAACGAAACCTTACGATTTTATTTCTTCTGCATTTCTTTTTGCCTTGAATTTAGCCATATGAACTAGTCTTTGAGTTAGAAGGAATCCTTAGATTCATAGTATGTCCCTGAGGCTCATTAGGCTAGCCCGTAGGCTCTTACGCGCTTCGGTCGGCACCACCTTTTAATATAAGCTGGTGTTTGAGCTCTTATGATTTTGCCCTTGGGCGTATTTAGTTAACTGTTTTGGGTTCAGTCTCCAAGTCGGGTATCGACTCGAGCTCATTCGACCCTCAAGTTTTTGAATTTTAAGCTGGCGACAGTGGCTTTTACACTTTGGGTCGGTGCGACTGTTTGTGTGAGCTGGCGACAATGGCTCTTACGCTTTGGATCGGTGCGACCGTTTGTGTGAGCTGACGATAATGGATCTTACGCTTTGGGTCGGTGCGACCGTTTGTGTGAGCTGGCGACAATGGCTCTTACATTTTGGGTCGATGTGACCTTTTGTGTGAGCTGGCGACAATGGCTCTTACGCTTTGGGTCGATGCGACCTTTAGTGTAGGCTTTATTTTTCCCTCGTTAAGGATATTTGAGATTGTGTTTTCCTGACTCTTCAATGGTTTGATAAAAACCTCGATTATGAGTCGCTATGTGGCGATGGTCGAGCACCTCAGGAGGTTTGGCTCGGTGGCTGAGTAGCTCGAAGCCTGTAATTTGGAGCTGACATGGTCGAAGATCTTTTACCTATGTCGAGGGTAGCCTGTTTAACCGGTTCTTTTTGAAGTAGATTCTAAGTAATTGAAGGCCTGTGATTTTCTAGCGACGGTCGGGCGTCCCCGAGTCGCGTTAGTTTAGCTGATACAGCCTTGTGACCGTAGTCATTTGTGTTTGGCCAGAGCCATTTTAGTCCCGAGTGAAGTAGTTTTGGCGTCTATATTGAGGGTATGCCTTTTAGGGGTCTTACAAGTTCGATATATAGCCTTAACTTTGAGAACGAGTTTATGCCTTTAGTAAGGTCTTACAAGTTTTACATGCCTTAGAGGTCTTACAGTTTTTGATAGTACAAGTATGGTTCATGCCTTGATTGAGGTCTTACAAATATTGTTGTTGCCTTATACACGTCTTACGAGACTGAGTCTGCTCGCTTGGGGTCTTATGGCCTCGGGTTTTTGCTAAGTGGCGATTGGCAACAGTCCCCGAGTCATCGAGGGTTCCTTGGCTCGGGAGCCATCACTTGTAAACATGGTATTGCCTCATTGAGGGCTTACGATTTCGGAGTTTCTGACCTGGGGGCCGTGCAATTTTTGAGATTTTGACGCCGGTTCCCGAGCGTTCGGGATGTTTTTTGGCAGAGGAGCCATTTTTGCAAAAATACCGAGCTTCTTTGAAACGCAAAATGCATTTTGAAATTATTCTTCGATTGCTTGGTGCAAGCATGTCTTTGCTATTGAGGGTTCGGTTATTCTATGTGGGCACGGTTCGTTCAACTGTTTGGCCCGGTATATTGTTTTTCCTATCGAGACCTTGTTCAGTATATCTTAGCTTCTCTCAGAATGTGATCTTCTGGGGGGATGCCCCCCAGTATTCGAGGTTGATTGCAAGAGAAGCCTCGAATACTTGTTGAGTTTTCCTTAGGTAGCATATAGGTGTTGCCTCATTAAAAACCTTGCCGGTAAAACCCTTCTTAGGATAAAAACCCGATCAAAGGAAAAGAGTGCAACGCATGCTTTTGAAACCTAAAGGCCTTCGAGTTGGGAAATGCCTCAGCTGCTTCGATCGGATACCTGCACTTAGGTTAGTGTAAGATGTAATTGAAAAAAGGGGGGCGATCATACCTTAGTGCTGATGGTGCCTCGGCCCCTGATATGTTTCGATCGTTTGTCATGAGGACGCGGTACGGTCCTTTGCTTCGTTCTGTTCGGACTTAGCAGAGGGTGTAGCTCATTTTTGCTATTTTTCTGTTTGCTTATCCTTTGGCTATTTCGAAGGTGGAGGTACTGGTGTCGGCGCTACTCATGTACTGCGAACATTTCTCTTGCCGCATACTGTTCCCCGTAAACTGTTTTTATCTCATCCTTTGTCGAGAATTTCATCATTTGATGGAGGGTGGATGGTACTGCTCTCATGCAGTGTATCCATGGACTTCCGAGCTAGGCGTTGTACCTTATGTCTCCTTTGATGACATGGAATTTAGCATTTTGGGTTGTGCCGGCCACGTTGACTGGGAGGGTGATTTCCCCTTTTGTTATTTCGCTTGCCATGTTGAATCCGTTGAGGACTCGAGAGGCGGGCACGATTTGGTCAAGCAGCCCGAGCTGCACTACCACTCTCGACCTGATAATGTTGGTCGAGCTACCTGGATCCACGAGTACACGTTTAATATGAAATATATTTACAAGGAAAGAGATTACCAGTGCGTTGTTGTGAGGTTGAGACAAGGTCTCGATGTCCTCATCGCTAAATGTGAGGGCATACTCGGGTATGTAACCCCGAGTTCATTTTTCTCTGGTAATGGATATTTTTGTTCTTCTGATCGTGGGTCCATGTGGTTCATCGATGCCTCCCAAGATCATGTGGATGACATGTTGTGGCTCATTGGTTTCGTTCTTCTTTGTCGCCTCTCATTCCCGGAACTGGTTTTTGGCTCAGTCGCTGAGGAATTCTCGGAGGTGACCTTTGCTTAGTAGTCGGGCTACTTCTTCCCGGAGCTGATGGCAATCTTCGGTTCTATGGCCGTGCGTGTTGTGAAATTCACACACTAGGTTATGATTTCTTTGTGAAGGATCTACTTGTATGGGCCTGGGCCACCTGGCGTCTCTGATTTTGCTGAAGGCGAACATGATGTCTGATATATCGACGTTGAAGTTTTATTCTAACAAGCGAGGTGCCTCCGTTGGCCCCATATGCCTATCGAATCCAACTCTGCTGACGAGTCCCCGAGGATTCGGTCCTCGATCCATCATTCGATCATTGCAGGGTATGTTGCGCCTCGGGGCGTTTCTCCTGTCTTCGGTGTATGGCTGGTACCTTTCTTTGTTTGGCTTTGGCTCCTTCGCCAAAAGCTTGCTTGGGTACACCGAACCCGAGGGGGCTCCTAGTTGGTCGTCCTCGACCCTGATTTTTGACTGGTATCGATAGTGAACGTCCGACCAGGTCACGGCGGGATATTCAACCAGATTCTGTTTTAGCTACTTCGAAGCCATCGAGCTTCATTCATTCAGACCTTGAGTGAAGGCCTGCACAATCCAGTCGTCGGAGACTGGTGGTAGTTCCATTCGTTCCATTTGAAAGTGAGATACGAAATCTCGCAGCATCTCATTCTCCCTCTGCTTAATTTTGAATATGTCGGATTTCCTTGTTGCTACTTTGATGGCACCAGCATGTGCCTTAACGAAAGAATCCGCCAGCATGGCAAATGAATCTATCGAGTTTGGGGCCAGGTTTTGATACCACATCATTGCTCCTTTAGAAAGCGTTTCCCCGAACTTCTTCAGTAGGACGGACTCGATCTCATTGTCCCTCAGGTCGTTGCCTTTCACCGCACAGGTGTAAGCAGTAATATGCTCGTTGGGGTCCAAGGTTCCGTTATACTTCGAAAGGTCGGGCATTCTGAACTTTTTTGGAATGGGTTTCGGGGTCGCTTCCTGTAGGAACGGCTTCTGTACGAACTTCTTTGAATCCACACCTTTTAAGATCAGGGGTGTGCCCGGAATTTGGTCTACCCTGGAGTTGTAGGTAGAGACCTTCTTATCGTTGGCCTCTATCTTCTTCTCACCCGATTCGATCCTCCTTGTGAGGTCCTCGAGCATCTTTACGATGGCGGGGTCGACTGCCGACCCGTTGTTGCTTGATCTCTCTGGTACTTTCTCGGCTAGGGGAGTCATCCCCTGCTCGGCTAGGGGAGTCATCCCGGTACTACCGTGCTAGGAGTTTTCTGGTGACTTTGCAGTTGAGCAATAGCCAGCTGTCGTGCCTGCAACATTTCAAAAATAACATGAAGGATAACCTCTCGTTGTTCCTTAGTTGGGGTTTTCTGAGCTCTTTGTTGGTCTCCTTGGCGCGCGCTCCTGTTAGTGTGGGAGCTTATATCGACGTGTTGGGCCTCGCGCGAGACCGCGTCCACGGGAATTGGTTCTAGCGCGTTCCCAGGGTTTCGTGGTAGTACACCAACATCCGAAAAATTCACACCATTCTCTTTGTGGTCCTCAAAATTGTTGTTTTCACCTCCATTTACTGAGTTAGACATTTCGACCTGAAATCGAAGATTTTGGACAAGAAAAAGCGTGAAATATAACTTGCATTATGTAGTAAAACCAGCAAGAAAATAATTACTATTATTTTTAGCCCCACGGTGGGCGCCAAACTGTTTACCGTGAAAACGGTTATAACAATTAAATTTGATTATGGAATTCTAAAAATATGTAATCTATTTTTATGCTATTTTTAGGCAGTTGATGCTATGTGAAAGACTTAGAAACGGGATAGGAGTTTGAGAGCAAGGTGATAACCAAACTGAATGATTAATAGTCGGGGCCTCGAGCTTGCTTATTCGAGGGCCTTGGGGTCAAGTCTGAAGCTCGACTGGGAGCTATCGGGGGTAATTGATGGGCGATTAACAGTTAAAATAAAATCAATGACGGCTCTTTATGGACAATAATAAGCAATAAATGATGAACGATGAATGTAAGCAATAAATGAAATAATGAAATCAAGAGAATGTGTTAGAGAGCAGAGAGAATGTTCTTGTCTATTTAGTATGGAGAAACAGATTGTTTTCAAATGACAAGGATTCCCCTTTATATATAAGGGGGAACACAGTACAAAATACATTAATTACAAAGATATGGGGCAGGTTTAGCCACCTAATGCCCTGATACGGGTCAGGGGTAGACCTTTATGCTTTGTCAGCCTCAGTCGTGCGCCTAGGGAACTTCCCACATTTTATCATAGCCATCAGCTTGCACCGTCTCGAGGTTGGACTTCGATGGCCCTTCGGGGTGAATCTCGGCCATAGTCTCGAGCCTTTAGAGAGCTTTGCTTACGAGGCGTTATAATGGCCGAAAATCGGGCCCTCCGATTTTACCGCATACAGCAGGACAAACATCGAGTAAGACCGAGCAAAAAGGCGAGTATTCGTAACTAGTCGAAGGTCGTGGAGAAAATCTCGGAACAGACCAAATTAAGGGCGGTTGTTTAGTTAATCATGGGATTTACTTACCTAATTGAAATTCTACCATAGATAGGATTCCTCTACTATATAAAGAGGATTCCAATCATTTGTAAGCGACATTGTTATGACGTATCAAAGCAATATAAGGCTTTCTCTAGGTCATATTCTTGTTCATCAGCTTGTTATACTTTTAACTGTTCTTGCACCAATCAGTTCGAGGGTACTCAAGCTCAAGGGCTGAATTCCATTCGAACACTTGTTTATTTTATCTTATTGTCAATTTTCATTATTGATCTTCATATTCATCCATTGGTATTAGGTGAAATCACGTATCCTTAAAACCACATTATAAGTTTAATTGTTATCCAATTTTAGGGTAAATAATTTGTCGCCCACCGTGGGGCTAAGGATAATAGTGATTGCCTGATATTAATTCTCGTAACGCACACTACTTTACGCTTGTTCTTGTGAGTGTTTTATATATCAGGTTCAACATGTCTAACTCGCAAGCAGTACCCACTCACGCCGATAACGACCTCGGTTTCCATGGAGAAAACAATAATATAGCCGCCCTAGGGATCGAAGTGCCTCAGGCTGGCCACGAGGGAGTACCAATCGCAGACCCCGTCGATGTCAGTTCGCATGTCACCCTAAATGCAAATCTGGGCGTTGATCCTGAAGGTAGTGTACGCAGTGTAGTTCGATCAGGTAATCGAGGTACACAGGGCGGAGAAGACTGTGGAGTTAGCCTCCAATTGATATTTGAAATGCTACAGGCTCAGCAAGCCACTATAGCGCAACTACAGAATCAGCAAACACCAAGTGGGATCAAACCAGAGCCTGAACTATAAACTGGTCGCGGGGCCGAACCTATACCCAAGAGATCGAACGCTAATGATTCGGGGGCTGACCCTGCCATTCATGAAGATGCTCGAAGAACTCACAACACGGACTGAATTGAAAGAGAACAAGATTGAGGAAAACGACAAAAGGGTAGAAGCGTACAACTCCCAAGTTGATCAAATTCCGGGGGCACCACCGATATTGGAAGGATTAGATTCTAAAAAGTTTCTGCAAAGACCCTTCCCCTCTAGTGCGGCTCCGAAGCCAATCCCCAAGAAGTTCCATATGCCCGAGATTCCCAAGTATAGCAGGACAACCGATCCGAATGAACACGTTACCCCTTATACGTGCGCCATCAAAGGAAATGACTTGGAAGATGATGAAATTGAATTCGTACTACTGAAGAAGTTCGGGGAGACTCTATCGAATGGTACCTTAATATGGTATCATAACTTACCCCCTAATTCTATTGATTCGTTTGCTATGCTTGCAGATTCTTTTGTAAAGGCACACGCTGGAGCCATTAAAGTTGCAACGAGGAAGTCGGACCTTTTCAAGGTAAGGTAGAAAGATAGCGAGATGCTCAGGGAATTCGTGTTTTGGTTCCAAGCGGAGAGAATGGATTTACCTCTGGTCACCGATGACTGGGCTGTTCAAGCTTTCACTCAAGGTCTCAACACCCAGAGTTCCATAGCTTCACGTCAATTGAAGCAAAGTTTAATCGAGTACGCGACTATCACTTGGGCCGACGTACATAATCGATATCATTCGAAGATCAGGGTCGAGGATGATCAACTAGGGACTCCTTCGAGGTCCGTTTATCCCAGCAGGCCCATGGATAGAATCAAAAGGAACATCGATCGAGAGCCGAGGTCGAATAGAGATCGATATCAACCATACAGCGGGACCGTAGAGGCAGTGGGTCTGGACGAAGCTTCACACGAAATTATCGAGGTCAAAATTCACGGGGGCTTAATGCTGAGGAAGATCACGTCAAATATCCAAAATCCGAATGAAAGGTACGCCCCCATTCCAATTCTTTCTGTTTTTCGACTAACACTTGCAAGTTATCGACAAGGATCGACACGAAGCTTTGGATCTTAAAGCACGTGTTGCACTCTTTTTCTCTTAGACCGGTTTTTGTCCTAAATGGGTTTTTTCGGCGATGTTTTTTAACGAGGAAACCATTGTTGATGCTAACTTAGAGCAATTCAACAGTATCCGAGGTTCCCTACAATAAGCCTCGAGTACTGAGGGCATTACCCTCGAATGTCTACTTTGTTGCAAGGAAATTACTTCGTGACAGCGGGGTCTCGATAGGAAAACGTTGTAAGGGTCAAATGGTCAACTGAATCGTGCCCATATAGATTACTCGAGCCCTAACATCAAACATTCATGCATGTATAATCATCTATTAAGAGGAGTACTTTTCCTTGCCGATATCTCATGCCTTTAGAAAAATTTCCTACTTCATACTCTTGATCTATTGTGTAAACAGGCTTAAGGGCCGATCATGATGGAAGTTCGAACAACTAACCCCACGCTTGAGGACTGCCGTTCGAAAAACAAATGAAATCGAGCTACTAAAATTTCGAGACCATAAGACCTTAAAGGCGACCCTTGATTTTACAGGCCACGGCCACCCCATTCGGGGGCTGACACTTCGGGCAAGCTCGAGGTGAAACGGAAAATAAGACCAAAGGGCAAGTTCCGAACTAAAGAGGCTATTGCAAAATTAACGCGGATCGGAGACGTCTAAAATCCGTAACAAATACAAAAGCCTAAGGGCTACTTCTTCTTCGAGTTCGAGCAAGTCCTCACTCGATCATAAAAGCCCAAGGGCTATCATAACCCGAGTTCGGGCAAACTGTCACTCAGGGACTATCTATAAAGCCTAAGGGCTAACTTTACTCCGAGTTCAAACAAATCCTCACTCGACTATAAAGCCTAAGGGATAACTTCACTTCGAGTTCGAGCAAGTCCTCACTCGATCATAAAAGCCCAAGGGCTATCTTAACCCGAGTTCGAGCAAACTCTCGCTCGAGGACTATCTATAAAGCCTAGCTTTACTTCGAGTTCGAGAAAATCCTCACTTGGCTATAAAGCCTAAGGGCTAACTTCACTTCGAGTTCGAGCAAGTCCTCACTCGATCATAAAAGCCCAAGGGCTATCATAACCCGACTTCGAGCAAACTCTCACTCAGGGACTATCTATAAAGTCTAAGGGCTAACTTTACTTCGAGTTCGAGCAAATCCTCACTCGACTATAAAGCCCAAACTTCATTTCGAGTTCGAGCAAGTCCACGATCATAAAAGCCCAAGGGCTATCTTAATCCGAGTTCGAGCAAACTCTCACTCGGGGACTATCTATAAAGCATAAGGGCTAACTTTACTTCGAGTTCGAGCAAATCCTCACTCGACTATAAAGGCTAGAGGCTAGCTTCACTTCGAGTTCGAACAAATCCTTACTCGATCATAAAATCCAGGGGCTATCTTAATCCGAGTTTGAGCAAACTCTCACTGAGGGACTATCTATAAAGCCTAAGGGTTAACGTTACTTCGAGTTCGAGCAAATCCTCACTTGACTGGTAAGCCTAAGAGCTACTCAAACTCTAGTTCAAATGGTCATTCGGGGTCCATCGATCTCAGTCGAAAGATCAAAGCCCCGAGCATGGGTTTTTTCAAGGGTCTCCCTCCGAGACTGACACTTGGCGCGCTCGGCAACCTCCTTTGCCCGAACCTGAGCAGTTTTCTTTTGTGGAACGGTTTTAGATGTTTTCGCCATTTTGTTTTTGTGAGCAAGGAAGAATAGAGATTGGAATATTTGGTGCTTTGAGAGAAACAAGCAAAGGAACTCGGGCTCAATTCATTTCTTGTCATTACACTCCAAAAAATAAGGGACTATCTATATACGGTTAAAATCGGGCTCTCCCAATTTTATTGATTTATCAAGACTGTTGTGAAGGATCGAAGCTCGATCCTGTAATAGATCAGATCGGGGCATGAGGATAAGACACCGAGTTCAGATTCGAGGTACCTAGCAAGATCGAAACCGTTAATGATCAAGGTTGAGCAGGACAGACATCGAGCAAGACTAAACAGAAAGGCGAGATATCCGTAACTGGTTGAAGGTTGTGGCGGAAATCTCGGAACAGATCAAATTAAGGGCGGTTATTTAGTTAATCATGAGATTTACTTCCATTATTGGAATTGTACCATAGATAGGATTCCTCTACTATATAAAGAGGGTTCTAATCATTTGTAAGGCACATTTTTCTGACGTATCAAAGCAATATAACCTTTCTCTAGATCGTATTCTTGTTCATAAGCTTGTTATATTTTTAACTGTTCTTGCACTAATCAGTTCGAGGGTACTCAAACTCAATGACTGAATTCCATTCAAACACTGGTTTGCTTTATCTTATTGTTAGTTTCCATGATTGATCTTCATATTCATCAATTGGTATTAGGTGAAATCATGTATCCTTAAAACCACATTATAAGTTTAATTGTTATCCAATTTTTAGGTTAAACACATACATTAGAGTTGCTTACTTTGTATTTTACTAATTTTATTTTTCAATTATTAGTATAAATATTTGTTATAAAACTTATTTTTTAAGCTCATAACTAGCTATCTTATATCCACATGAGTTGGTAAAAGATTAGATTGGTTTTTGAAATTTTTATTAATCAATGTAGTAAGAAGATTTCTTATTTGGAAGGTATCAATTATTTTTATAATATTATTTAACTATTTAAAATTACTTAATAAATTATATATATATATATATATATATATATATATATATATATATATATATATATATATATATATCACATAATAAAACTCATTTACATGTTAATCTAAAAAAATTATTTAATTAGGTAATTATACTTGTCTAACCATACATGACACTGAAAATTATAATTTAATAATATTTCGACAAACAAAGAGATTATTGTAATTACTATACTGTAGACTTACCAGAATATCTAATTACTTCTCATGTAATTACAATGACATATAATTATACATAACTTTTTAATTTTTATTTATTTTATTTTGTTTTTGGAAACATACCCTTAAAATTAGGAGTCCGTTTGCATTGGCGGAGCCTGTTTGCATTGGCTTGTTTTAAGTGCTTTTAAGTCATAATAGTTTTTAAGTCATTTTGTTGTGTTTGGATAAAGTAGAAAAGTGCTTTTAAGCACTTGTTTTTAAGCTAAAATGATAAACACAAACCAAAAGCCAAAAGTTAAAATTTTTAACTTATGATTTAAAAATTATTTTAGCTTAAAAGTCACTCAAAATAAGTCCATCCAAACGGGCGGTATAACGGAGGGAGTAACAAATTAATACAAAAGCTAGAAATTATCTAGTCAAAAGAAAAGGAGTTCATACCTTTTTTTTGTTTCTTACAACAGTCCTTTTACACAGAAGACTGCAAGCTGAAAACAAACTTAGAGAGAGAGAGAGATGAAAGGAGGGAAACAGAACTCCAACGCCGTCGCCGGCGACAATGGTGTCAGTTCTGAGCAGCCATCCAACGATGCCTCACAAGCTGAGCAGCAAGAAAGAGATGGGGATGCTGGCGAAGAGGATGAAGATGTGGGAAAGGAGTATGAAGAGAAAATCGAAGAAGAGGAATTAGCTGATGCGGAAAAACCAAAGCTTGCTGAAGGGTTTTATGAGATTGAGGATGTGTGGAGAAAGAGGGTTCGAAAGGTTGGTTTCATTTTGGAGTCGAACGAGTTTTCTCTTTTTTTTGTTACCTTTTTTATCCTTATTTAATTTTGTGGTTGTATGGATTTGGGAATCTTGAAAATGCTGTGGAAAACAAAGGGCAAAGTTCAGTATCTAATCAAATGGTAAGTTTACTATGCAATAGATATATAAAGTTGTTTACTTTCCTTCCCATTTTCCATTTTTGAATTGTTGTACCATGAATTTTGCTAGATTGAAGGATAAGCTTCTGTTGTATACAGGCGAGGCTGGCCTGAGAGTGCAAACACATGGGAACCTGTGGAGAATCTAATGACGTGCTATGATGTTATTGATGCATTTGAAGAGAGGTGTGCATTTTTTGTCCATTGCACTTACCTGAGTATAGTAGTTAGCTGAGTTGGTTAAATAGAATAATGGGAATATTGATTTTTCGGCTCTTTTTCATTCTTTTGTTGTGCTTTATTTTTCTTTTTGAAGCTTGCGGTCAGGGAAACAACGATTGACACGTAAGCGTAAGCGGCAGCATGGGTTTACTCACACTCAAATAAAAAAGCAGCAGCAGTGTTCCCCTGCAGCTGCTACAAATGATGTGCCTGCAGTGAAGGTTAGCATAATGGAGGAACCTATGCTTTCATCTCCTCTGGCTAGCTCGGATGCTATTAATCATGTGGATAGTAGTGGTAGTGGTTTGAATGATATCCAAGTGGACGGAGTGGCGAACGACAATGATTTGAATTTGGATTCCTCTATAAAAGAAATTAATGAGAAAAATGAATTGGATTTAAAGCTTAGTGAATTAAACGGAGGGATAGCAACAAAAGAGACATCTGTGGATAGATCTGGTGATGGCCTTACAAGTGGATTTTCAGCAGCCAATGGAACAGAATCACTTCAATCTGGTCGTTGTACCAGAGCTAAAAGGAGGAAGCCTGCTTCTGTTCGGAGGTTTAAACCGGAAACTGCCTCAGGTGTAATGAATGATTCCCAAGATGCTGTACCAAATGCTACTAGTGGTCCTTTTGTTGCATTCACGCAGGAAGGAATTCACGATCATGGATTTGTGGGCAATGCTTTGGGTTGCAAAAATAAGTGGGATGATTCCAAAGATGCCTGTGCCATAGCAGAAATTATAAAGCCTATGAGCTATTCGGCATCTGTATCGAGTGATTTTCAGGATGTGTCCGTGACCTTTTTAGCTAAGAGGTCTGTGACTTCTACACTTGTTTTTACTCAGTTGCAAAGAATATGAGCTTTCCTTAAGTATAGTGAAATTAATGTCTTCAGAAAGGAAAAAAGGTACAGTAAAAATAATGAACTTCTTTCAAATGAACAAAAGATGCTTGCTGGGCACTAAATTTGTTGCTTACTCACTTATCCAAATTACCTCAGTTATTCTTGGATGTAACTTATTTTCTGGATGCCATGCATTGGAGTTAACTGGCTTTTTTCTGTTTTATCACATGCATTGTCTTGTTTGGTGTCCATTCTTTCTTCCATCAATGGTAGTGCAAAGTTCTGTCTTTTCTTCTTTGGAACAGAATATGTCGGTTGGACTCCAGTGGTTGAACCTCTTAAGAGAACTGCTTTTCGTGTACACTTTGAAGGATGTGCTGAAACCTTTAATCAAAGGAAAAGGAACAGTCTCTGGAGAGAGATTATTTAATCAGGATCTGAGATAGGTCTTTGAGAAGGGGAGCCTTGGCATAATTGGTAAAGTTGCTGCCATGTGACTAGGAGGTCACAGGTTTCAACCCGTGGAAACAGCCTCTTGCAGAAACGCAAGGTAAGGCTGCGTACAATAGACCCTGTGATCCGGCCCTTCCCCGGACCCGCGCATAGCGGGAGCTTAGTGCACCGGGCTACCCTGAGATAGGTCTTTGACTTGGAAAGGGAGAGAAAATGATGGACTATCATTTACCCATTTGATTTCTCTAGGTGACCTTTCTTTTTGGTTTTAGCTTGTTGAGTTTTGGAAGACTCATCAGTTACTGAGTTACTCCCTTTATCCTGGTAAAATTTGAGCTTGTTTGGTGTTGCTTAGAGATTAAGAAGTGAAAGTATTAATATATTTGTACTCGATTTTAGTATGTTTACTACTATTTTATTAATGTGAAAATAAGTATAATTGTTGAAAGGACTTTCCTTCAATTATACCAATAAATGAATATCTTTAAAATTCACTCACTTGCTTAGGGAATGCTGTCCATCTTGTTCCTTTGCTATTTCCTTCTTACTTACCACATTGCCTTAATGTCTCTGACATTGCCTTAACCGTCTCTAGCCATCTTTTTTAAGTGTCGCACATTAGTTGAGGGAATAGGATGTTGTCTCCTGATATGGCCTTGCCGTCTTGGTCAATGCTCACCTCATGAGATAGCTTTTGGGATTGAGTTAGACTCATTGTTCATTTTTTAACATGGTATTAGAGCTAGTCCTATGCCTATCTTGGTTTATCAAATGTTTGGGCCCTTATGTTATACATATGTTCAGTTTTGGGCGTGCAACGGTGTTAAGTGTTCCATATTGGTTGAGGTAATGAGCTTCAGCCCTCCTTATATGCATGCTCTTTGGGTAATCCTCGTCCCATGAGCTAACTCTTGGGATTGTATCAGGCGAAAGTCACCAATTTATTCAGTCCAAATTCTTTGCTAAATAGAACTTGCCCTGCATATCTCTATCTTTATTATTTCTAGCAATATCCACTCCACCGCCACCACTGGCTTTGCTCTTCACCTCGTCTAACAACGCACCTCTAGTCAACTTTGCAATTTGTTTAACTATCCAAATTGAAGACCAATCCTCTGTGGAAACTACTCTATCCTCCTGGTGTAGACTTTATCCATGAAGAGCATAGCATCTCCCTAATCTAGCTTGTTATTAGCAAACTGAAAAAACATGCGTAGAAGCAACTAATATTGTTCTTGGGCTTGCTCCTTGACCTGGTAGTGATAAACTGTAATTTCTAGTGAAGTTGGTTATCGTGGTAAAGCTGAAACTGTCTATGCTGCTTTGGTTGTTAGAGTTTGGACCAGAGTTACTTTAAACATGACCCCTATGGAGTAGTAAATTGAATTTGGCCATTCTAAACACAATACACTAGCAATTCATTTATATCCCTTTGGTTTACAATTTAGCTAGACTAATTTTTTTCTAACTAGATTCTACTTATTAAACCATGGTTCATAATTTTTTGTTAGTGCTTCTTTGTGGAAAAACCTTTATTTTGGATAAAAAGAAAATTCGTAAATCATATCTTCATCTATATTATAAAGAGATTTTATACTATTTTAACCAAGGTTAACACACACGACACCCCTTTACTTACAATTTTGTGACAATTAGTTTCTCTAAATCTGACTCTCCTTAATGGAATTGTAACTCCAAAAATCTTTTGTTAGTGCTTTATTCTGTACAAACCTTTGAAGTTATTTACTTGATGATAATAAGAAGTGATTTGATACTATTTTGTTGAAGGTTTTGAACTACATTACCATAAAAAAAGGTTTTTACGTGGGTTAACTATATAACCTAGTGAATCCTACTCTTTGCAAACTAAAATTTATGCTGCGTAGTGTATCACATTATTTTTCCCATTCCACAAACTGGAATAATTTTCATGTTAAGCAACTTTTGTGTGGAGGATGTAGGGTTTAAGTAGAGATGCTGGTAGACTAAACTTTAGGTACAGGGCAACGACCAGTATCATTCTTGAATGTGTTGTGGCAGCCATTATGGAAGAGCAAGAATGTAATAGGGACTAGGGAGAACCACAGTTTTTACAGCAGGTTGATAGAGCAGTCAAGTCATAGAGATAATAACTGGCCTTGGAAGACGATTTGAAAAACCAGAGTTCCAGTTAAGGTAGCATGCTTTGAGTGGTTAGCAACCTCGGGAGCCTCTTTGATATTTGTGAAAATTGTGTCTAATTGTGTTGCAGCTATATTATGTGTCCATGTAGGTGTTTTCTTGGATGGGTAACGCGTATAGGTGTTATCTGTTATATTACACCCCCCCTCTCGTTCTTGTCTTTCTTTTTTACTGGAGAGAGGGGGCTTATGCCTGACTTGTCTTTTTTTTTTAAAACTTTAACCTCACATCAGTGCCTAGGGCCTACTGAAGCGCTGCAGATCCTAGCAGAGTATCGCTAATGCTTTGGCCATTCTCATCAGCTTTTACCTTGTCGCTTTATAGTCTAGTTCAATCTGTCAGCTTAATATTACTGTGGTGAATCTTTTATAAGTTTATAGGTTATATGATGGCATTTTGTAATGGCTTCCTGCAGGTCTGATGGAAAGGAAGTTATGGTGGATAACAAGTTTCTGAAGATGAATAATCCACTTATGGTAGCTGCTTTTCTTTTTCTCTTTCGAATCTTTCATCATCATAAAATGCAGTGATATTATATTTTCATTATGGATTATTATGGTGACCCTCTATTTCCCATACTTAAAAAAGACCTCTGTTGTTTTAAAAGTACACCAACCTGATCTCTTAACATATCATCACTTAAACACAGTTCCTTGATGCATCTTATTCCATTCAAAATAAAAAAATATTTACTTCTTAGTTGGTCATTAACGAAAAAATGTTAACCTACTGGTTTGTGAATTAATTTCAGAAACTAGAGGAAAAGTTCATTTTAAGTGTAGTAAACCTGAAGAGGAGGTTAGTGTAATTTGTTATTTCTGTTTTATGTTCTATTCTTTTTAATTGAACTACCATTTGCTTTCATTTGCAGTTGATAAACTTTTATGAGCAAAATCTTCGATATCATCCCACACAATGAGTGCGCTTCGGCGGAGGTGGAACTGTTGTCGCTCGACTTCTCTCTATGTATAGAGTAGCAACAGGCTGTAGGTATTAAACCTGTTAGAGTATTTATTAGCGAGGTCAGTAAAGCACTAGAGTTATGCTGCATATTATGGGAAACCCTGCATTAGCTTCAGCTGAATTTTCAAAAAAAAAACAAAAAAAAAAAAACTAGACTTTAAAGTTTTTATTTCTAGAGTATAACCCGATAATATTCTTTTGTTATCTTAGGTGGCAAAACCATTATACGTTTTGTAGTTCAATAGCATTAATATGGAATGCAGACATCCGCAAATGTTTGTGGAATTGCTCTGCTGGTGGCCATTGTATGTACATGAACAGAAGGGAGGATGATTGATAATCTAGCTCATCGAGTTTGCTTAACAATTGGGTCTTTTGCTTCTCTTTCCTAATGTTGTGTCAGTTGGAGATTTTGGTATTATCGCTGGCCCATATATTACAGAGCTAGCAACTAGCTTAGCCAAGCTCTAGGCACCCATTCAAGTCCAAAGCAAGGGGAAATTTCTCAACTTTGATGTTATTGTGACGACCCACATCTAGGGTGGCAAACTAGTGGGTCAGGTCGGATATGTATGGGTCGAAATTGGGTTAATATAAAAAGGAATTTTTACCTCCTATAGCAAAGGTTGATACTTTATTTATTTTAAATAAATATCCTTTAAAAAAACTATGTTTCATAGCTACCTTTTGATTTTTATAGCCAAATATCTATTTATGGTTACTTTTTACCCTTAAGCCATAAAATACTTTTTGTATTATTTCTCTCTCATTCTTTTAGATTTTTCTCCATCATCTCTCTTCTCAACGCCAATCTTTCTCCATAGAAGATAAACTCGTCGAAGAAGAAGTACTATATTAAAGTGTATCCAACCTTTTTGCCGTCGTCAACCTTCTTCGGTTCTGATTCTTCTTCCTCTTCTTAGCACCACCATTGAGACGGAGCACGGGATGAAGAGTCGACTCCTTCTGGATGTTGTAATCGGCTAGGGTACGGTCGTTTTCAAGCTGCTTTCCGGCGAAAATCAGACACTGCTAATATGGGTGAATCCCTTCCTTATCTTGGATCTTGGCTTTCACATTGTTGATTGTGTCGGAAGATTCAACCTCACGGGTGATTGTTTTACCCTTGAGCAAATTGAAGATTTTGGTACCTTTTTTTTTTAAGTGTATTTTCAACGTATCACTATATTTCCATGTATTTCATTGTATTCATTGTTTTTTTTAAATTGTTTTTCAGTGTATCTCGTTGTATTCGATGTATTTTCATTGTATTCACTGTCTCGCTATATTTCATGAATGTATTCATATATTTTTTTAATTAATATAATTTATGTATTTAGATGTATTATATAATTTCTCTAAAGATTGCTATGTTTTTGGGGTGTTTTCGGTTGAGAATCCATTTTATAACTGGAAATACAAATTTTGTGTGTTATAATTGAGTTTGTTGAGTTATATTAGGAGTTTATTATGTTAATTGATTCACTTTCCGTTTAAAAACAGTGTAATCCCCTGTTTCACGCCGTGAATACAGTCGAATACAATAATCTGTCCAGCTGTAATCCCATGTTTCACGCCATGAATACAGTCGAATACAAAAATCTGTCTAGCTGTAATCCCTTGTTTCACGCCTAGAAATGCTACTGTATTCATGAATACAGTAATACAGTAGCTTAAATACATCGAATACACTCTAAAAATCTGAAAACATAGCTATAGGAAGTAATATAGTAAATGGTAGCTACAACTAGCTAATAACCACTAAAATATAGTGGTTTCTGAAAGTTTCTCATATAAAAACGGATGAAATATTCGACCCGATCCATATTTAATACAGATGAAAAATGGGTTAAGTGACGGATATTCATATTATTTATGAGTTATTTAATATGATCACTTTTGGGATAATTTTTAGTCTCCCAAACTTGAGGATATCCAATTTGAGTCTTTACAAATGTAAAATGTTAAACTAATTAGTTATCCATTTTAAGTGGATAATATCCATATCTGACCCATTTTAAAAAAAAAAATATTATCCAACCCATTTTTTAGTAAATAATATGGATGAATAACTATTTTTTAATCCATTTTACCACCACTACTACAGCTATGCACAAAGCATCACAAGAAAATAATTAGAACACAATGCTTAAGCTCATATATCGGTAATATTTTAGATTGGGGACGCTTTTAGAGATTAGGGGATGGGAAAATGAAAAGTCAAAGATGCCATTTGTAATATCATTGATGTTAATGATGTTAGATCAACTAACCATTTGCATTATTTGAAAATCTACCTTCTCCAACCTATTCATCCACTAATACATTTTTAGGGGTCGTTTGGTACGCGGGATAAGGTGGGATAAGATAGGATAAAGTATGGTATTAAATTTATATCATGTGATGACATAAATTTATCTCGGGATAAAATAATACCACCAACCAAATATGATATAAACTTAGTCCCAGAGTTAATCCTGCATACCCCATCTTATCCCACCTTTTCCTATCAAACTTGGTATTATTTTATCCTACCTCCCAGGTGGGATAAATTAATCTAGGGATTATAATCCCATGACTATAATCCCACGATAATTTGGACCGCGTACCAAACGACCCCTTATTTTGATGCGGAAATCATAGCTATTGCTTTTTGTTTATGAAGAAGACTCCGTCCGTCTGGTATGAACCGAAGCTGTCAGAAAAAGATAGGACTTAGGAGTAGTAGATTAAATGTACTTGAAAAACTTGCATGTCTTAATTATTTCTTGGAAATTTCCGTAGTTTTACATAATTTCGAAATGGATGAATTATAATTCAAGAAAAAAACGAGAAATCAATATCTGAGTTACACACAGAAAATTTGATGGGTTGATCATTGCATTTCAAATCAAGCAATTAGGCGGTGATTATGTTTTCTTGTACAATCAACCAATCAGTGTACTGCTTATGCTAATTTAAGCTAAAATTAATCATAATAATGGAGTATTACTAATTCACTCCTTAATGGATTATACAAATGGAACCGCACTATTCCAACATAATTGCCGGTATTGTTGCAAAATAAAATAGGGCAGTTCAGTGCAAAAGCATTCTACGTCCACATAGGCCCGAAGAGGGGCCGCAAATTAAGGAAATGTTACGTAGACAGTCTACTATAATGCAAGCACCAGTGAGTGACTTTGCTGTTTGAACCCATGAACTATAAGTCACACAAAGACAAGTTAACCATTGCTCCAGGCTCACTTTATTGTTGCAAAATAATGGATGGCAATAATACTTTATAGTATAAGTTACCTAAGAAGAGGTTAAAAAGGCAATACCCTAAAGTAATATAGATAAATATCGCACTCGCAGACAAAGTGTGATCTATGCCAGAATCCAGCCACCCATTGTTCCCTCAATTAATACAAATATAACCTGAAAATGACAAGCAACAAAACCTTACCCCAATCAGCTTTAGATTAAAGTATTGCACAGCTTCCAAAAACAAACAAAAAGGTATAAACCTACTACACCCATTTTCTCCCATTCTTCATTAACTTATCAATCTAAACACCAAAAAGTCATGGAGATTTTTGCAATGCGAAAAGATTGAGAGTGTAAATGTAGTGGATATTTACCTAGTGGCGTTGAAGGACACGATCGAGCTGTTCTGTGAAGAAGCAGAAAAAGATCTGGTTAATTTTCGGAAGGGATCTCGCCGGTGACAATATAATGGCGTCATTTTCTACTCTACTGTGCCTTCAATCTCGCACTCACCTACTTCTCAAGGTAAGCGACCTCTCTTTCTCTATTCGAACAGAAAAGAATACACACACTCAAATATCAATTTATGTTATACGCAGACTTTTATCATGTAATCTGGTTAATTTTATTATCAGTCTAATCTAATTTATCACTTGATTATGCAAAATATTATGATTTGATACAAACGTAGAATAGAGTAAGCTCTTTCTCAATGAACGCACAAACACGCCAAATAGTCAGAAGTTGTCCTCTTTCTGTATTGCGTTTACCAATACATAGAATTGAAAAATGTACATAAAATTGAGGGAAGAACCAATGATGTTATCTTTCACTGTTTTATGGAGATTCGATTCTTGTCAATGGCTGGGCAAGCTGCTGCCCTATGACAGTTAATGGGCTTGGGCTCTGGTAAAGTTATTCATGGGCTCGGCCCTTTTAGCTTCTACGGAAAAATAAATTGTTAAAAGAGCAGGGTCTAGCCAGTTTTCGGACTGGTCATTCAAAAATAGACAGCGTTTACCAAGTTAATGAAAAATAGCCACTATTTTGCTGCAACAGAGACCGGTCTAGCATAATATACTGGAGATTCGAGCACTTGTGTATGAACTTCCAGCATATTATAGTGGACCAATATACTTTGCTGGAACTCCAGTATAATATGCTGGAGTTCAAGTATACTTATGCTGGAACTCCAGCATAATATACTGGTGTATTTTCCGGGTTTTGAACAGTGTTTTCGCTCAAATTTATCTTTACATGAAAAGTGGCTAAATTTCGATTACTTTTGAAACTGGGCTATTTTTGAACGATCACTTGTAAATCTGGCTATTTTTGAATTTCTTCCAAATAAATTACACTTACCTCTACCCTTCAAGAATCGAGGAAATTGGTCTTTATGACTTTTTACAATATTGAAATAACTTACCATTGTACATATTTTAATGTAAGAATTACAAGAAAATATACATGACTTCACACCATAACAAAAAATGGCCCATATTTTTAAGTTTTATCCAACCTAGCCCATATTGTACATATTTTGAAAGCACTAGCAAATTCAAAACTTGTGTTCTTACAACCATTGCTTCTAAAAGCGATGGAGTTAAATATGTGTTCTCACAACCATGACTTTCACTCTCTTCTTCTCACATCTTCTACATATGCTTCAAAGGGCCGTCAGCATTGCTGCTTCTTACCCTGTGTCACCTGGTTGTAATGTAAGAAAATTGAAGAGTAGAAGTCCACCATTGAAGGCCATTCAAAGCTTTGCTTTCGAAAATACGATTTTTTGAGTTTGTTAGTTGTTTGGATTGGGTGTTGTTCCAATTGATTGAAAATATCAAAAGGAGTTCAAAATTTAAATTTGAAGTGATTTGGAGTAGATTTGAGCAAGATTTGAGTTAAATTTTAGAAAAGACGCAAGGAAGAAGACGGCGTCAGTTTTTTGTATAATTATGTATAATCTTGTATAATAGTATATATGAGTGTATAAACACATCTTATACACTATTATACACTTTTATACACCTTTATACAAGCGTTAGTAGACGAACTTCTTCCACGATTTTCAGTTGCAATTCTTGTTCAAAACCAGTCCAAATCTCCATTAAATGACTTCAAATTTTATATACAACCTCCTTATACTATTTCTAACAAGTCTAAATAATACCCACTTCAAATTTCTCACAAAATCAAATTTGAAATTTAAACTCACATGTTTAAGCTTGTTAAAAATTTACACCATCCAAATGGATTTTGTTTGTTGAACTAATATTTGAGTCACAGTTACTGATTCGAAAATTAACTTAAAAGTTTGAGCAATCTTTTTCAAAAATTAAATAGTAATTTCTAGAACCTATTGAAGTTGGATGTTGAATCTTAACCTATTATTTTTGGGCTAGTTGATTGTAAATTGAAATATGTGCTATAAAATTAAAAAGCAGGGAGCTCAGTTATTTTTATGTGAAATTTCCCTATTTTAATCTCCAACTTATACATCAACTACCTAATTCATTCTCTCTCTCACCCCGCCCTCTCCTCTTTCTTTTCTTCCTTTATCTTTTTTTTCTATCTTTTTCTTTTCGTTCTTTTTTCCCCTTTTCTTCTCTATTTTCATTTTTTTTTCTCCTTTTCTGTTTTCTTCCTCTTTTTTTCCCTTTCTTTTTTCTCTTTTTCTAATTTCATTCATTTTTTTGCCCCTTTTTCTTTTTTCATTTAGTCTTTATTTTATCTATACCAATAAAAAATATATCTTATAGTATAATATACTTTTTTTAATTATTTTTTTCTCTATATTTGATTTTAAAAAGTCAAAGAGTATAATTTTTTTTCCTTTTTTTTTTTGCATATAAAGTATAGTATGCCTTTTATCTTTATTTTTTACTATTCTAAACGTGTGTATTGCAAATATTTCTGGCGATATTATATCAAATAGTATAGTGGTATAACACAAATAATATATCAGTGTAATAAAATAACTTATTAGTACTTAATATTATGGTTAAATATTTTATACAATAGTGAACTAGCACCGTATATAAATATACCAAATATGTATATTACTATTTTATGTCTATTCCTATACCTACTTGTAATACAGTGAATAGTACCTACATGGAACTCCATCAGACACTTCATTTAAGAAACTTTTTTTAAAAAGTATGAGAATTTTGTTGAAAATTTAAAAAGTAGCCTAGTTGGAAACTTCAAAAATTTTTAAAAAGGATTTAATTATAATAGTATATTGGTATATTATACTGTATAATGTATACTATAATATTATACTGTTGTAAATAAATTGCATACTATTGAATTATATATTGTATACTAACATGGCATACAATATACTAAAATGACATCTTATGTTTTTTTGTTCAATATCTAAAACCTCTTTGAAATTGCCTTAAAATTTTTAACACAATTTCTATATTGGGTAAGATAATAGTATACTTAACCACAACAACAACAACACTTCTTTCTTACCAAAGAGAAAGAGACTTTCCACCCAGTTAACAACACAATTTCTGCATAACAAAATAACATTCAACAAATTCCAACAACAAAAGAACTTCAAACGCACACGAAAATTCAGACTTGAAACTTTGAACTCATACACATGAAATTTAATTTTTTTCTTCAGATCCAGAATTTCGACCTCGATTTGTAACGGTTTTGACCTTAATCCCATTCAAAAATGGAGAATGAATTGATGAAAAATGTTCAATGGACACATAAATCCTATTATGAAATGAGAAAGATAGATGATTTTTTTTTTAATACTTGAGAAGACGATGAAAATAAGGAAATGTGAAGCAAGTGCCTTCTCCTTTAAATGCTAGGGTTAGCGTTTAGTAATGATAGTGGTTATAATGAAAAGGCCGGGTAATTAATTTGGGAGAAGTTGAAATAAGTAACATTTAAGATGGGTAAAAACAGGTAGTTCTTTTGAATTGAATTGGTATTTAGTGTAGATTATCTTTTGTGGCAGTTGTTTAGTAAATGATTTTTATTTTATTTCCTAAGGGTAATTCCTCAAGGGCTATATTTGCACAATTTGTTAAACTGGGGAGAAAATATAAACTGTGACCTAAAAAGGAATATTTGCCTAATCAACCTTTTTATGATAAAGTCATTTTTTTTATATGTCTAGTTTACCAGCATAAAAAAGGAAAAAAGAGTTCCCTCACTTATGTACGAAATTCGTTTTACTCACAACTATCTTGACTTTGAATTTTATATCATTTATGTTTCAACCAACATTAATAGTCAATTTTTTGTTTATTGAAACATTATCCAATTTGCTAATATCTATTGATCTTTAATATAATTTTAAAAAAATATTTATACTCACCAACATAATATTAGAAAATATTTTAGCCTTTCCTTGTAAAAGTGGGATAATTCACATTCACATGAAAATAATTGTAAAAGTTTAGAGTTTCATAATACTAGAAGAGAATGACATTACACACTACCTTTTTCGGATCCTATTGTAGAATTTTACTGGATCGTTATTGTTGTTGTTTTATAAAAGGAGACGGAGAGAAGTACAAAAAAACGTGTCAGTGTCCATTTCATGCAGTTAAGGTTGTAGCTGTTATCTATGACAAAAGATCTGTTAAAAAGTTATTGCATATAGCCACACGCAAGTATATTGTGATTATCTTATACTTAAGAAAAAAAAGAAGAAGATGTTTACTTTGATTATTGTTATTGCCGTCAATGGCTCATGACTTTCATTTTTCGATGCACTGCTGCAACTTTATAAATAAGAATCATGACGTACAAAAAATTAAACATTTAGCTTGAAGCAATCTAACAACTTAGCTTGAAGATAGTTCCGCCTATATCAAGTCTCCTTGTGAAACAAAAAGAATTTAGTAACAACGCACAACCTTTTTTTAACATATTCTTGTCACGCGTCTAAACATTTACGTGGTTGTAAACAAAGCCCTCCATTTTATTTGACGATGTTTGACTAGGCAACGAGTTTTTTTTCCCTTAAAAAAAGAAAGAACATTCGATGCAATGTTGTTCCTGTGGTTGTTAAATATGCTAATATGCAACTGCAAAAGCAAATCAGAGAAACTGTTTAAATTGTCTAGACATACGAAGATAACTTTACTTGCATACCAGGTTTAGCTCTCCCTTGTACGACTAACCAATATATAGTCTTAGCTAATTAATGTGGGTCTAATTCCCATAGCTAACCAATTATAGTCTTCACAATATTGTCTGCAGAATATGCTTGTTGTCTCTTGCATTATTTTAGTCTCAGCACTTCCTTTAAGAATGAGTTGTTCAAGTCTTCCCTTCAAAGATTCAACCATGGGAAGCAACTTAAATGCAAGTTCTTTGCTGGATAATGCTTCAAGAAAGAACAGCATGTCAATCCCTATTGATACTCACTTTCAGCTTCCTTCTCCATTGCCCAGTTGGCCTTCAGGTATTTTCTCTTCGTCCGTATAGTATTCCTTCCATTTTACTACCCGTCTTAGTATTCCATCACTTGTTTCTTGTCGCCCATCCAATATTCTTTCACTATTCAAATAATATACTTCAGCATATGCATTTTGAAACCATCAGTATTTGAGATGCTAGCTGGTGAAATATTCAAAATACTGCTTCGAGGAGTAGTTCACAATGGTTTCTGCTCACACTTATCAACTATCACAAATCTTTTTTTTAAGTGAAGTTCATGTCGAAACACAGTTTTTCTGAAATTTCAGGTGAAGGCTTTGCAAGTGGAGTCATTGATCTTGGAGGATTACTTGTGTCCCAAGTATCGTTGTTAACTAAAGTTTGGGCTACCCATGAAGGCGGACCAGACAATCTTGGAGCTACATTTTTTGAACCAACAAATTTACCAAATGGATTCTTTATGCTTGGTTCCTATAGCCAACCTAACAATATGCCCCTTTTCGGATGGATTCTTGCTGGAAAAGATACGTCAGGAGGTGCCCTAAAGATGCCAACTGACTACACTCTTGTATGGAGTAGTCAGAACTTGAAAATTAATCAGGATGGCGTTGGCTATATCTGGCTGCCAATACCTCCTGAAGGCTATAAAGCCATAGGTCATGTTGTCACGACCTCGCCTCAAAAGCCTTCTCTGGATAAAGTCCGTTGTGTTCGTGCTGATCTTACCGATGTATCTGAAAGTCATGATTGGATTTGGGGCACCAATGGCTTGAATGTGTACTCTTCAAGACCTAGAGACAGGGGAACACAAGCTCTAGGAGTGTCAACAGGTGCTTTTATGGCTCAGAACAATGGAGCTGCAGACTCACTAGCTTGTTTAAAAAATGTCAAAGCTAAGTTATCTGCTATGCCAAATTTGAACCAAGTTAAAGCTTTGGTTCAATCATACTCTCCATTGATTTACTTTCATCCTGATGAAGAGTTCTACCCCTCATCAGTAACTTGGTTTTTCCAGAATGGAGCATTATTATACACCAAAGGACAAGAATCTTCACCGGTTGGTATTCAGCTAACCGGTTCAAATCTTCCTCAAGGTGGTTCGAATGATGGTGCTTACTGGTTGGACCTCCCAAGTGATAATGCAGCAAAAGCTAATGTCAAGAGAGGAGATTTGCTGGGTGCCACAGCCTACTTACACATTAAACCAATGTTTGGTGCAACGTATACTGATATTGCTGTGTGGCTATTTTATCCTTTCAATGGCGCTGCAAAGGCTAAACTCGAGTTCATGACTATTTCATTGGGAAAGATTGGAGAGCACGTTGGCGATTGGGAACATGTTACATTGAGAATTAGCAACTTCAATGGAGAGTTACAAGGCGTATACTTCTCGGAACACAGTGGAGGCATTTGGGTAAGTGCTTCGCAGCTTGATTTCCAAAATGGCAACAAACCTGTGGTGTATTCATCGTTGCACGGACACGCTGCTTATCCGAAACCAGGACAGAATTTGCAAGGCAGTGGAGATGTAGGAATCAGAAATGATACAGGAAAGGGGAAGTTGATGGATACAGGAGGAAATTTCTTGGTAGTTGGTGCAGAATACTTGGGTTCAACAATAGTGGAGCCACCTTGGCTAAATTATGCAAGGGAATGGGGTCCTAAAATCAACTATGATATATCAAAAGAGCTCAACAAAATAGAGAGATTTATGCCTGGGAAACTGAAGAGGGCTGTTGAGAAAATTGCGAGAAGCCTACCAAATGAGGTTTTGGGTGAGCAAGGACCAACTGGCCCAAAGTTTAAAGACATGTGGAATGGTGATGAAAGAGGTTGAACATTACTCTCTCCGATCCAAAATAAGTGTCATTTAAGGTTTGGCACATCCACTCATTTTTAAATAAAACTTTGATTTAAATTACCATTTATCTCTCCTCATATTTTTTAGATCATTGGTTAGAGCAAGGCTAAATTTGAAAAAGTTGTTAATGCTTATTTTGGATCAAATTGATTTGGCCAAAACGACACTTATTTGGACAGGAAGGAGTAACATAATTCAGATATTTAAATATTGTTCAAAATGTATTGGCTTTTTCAATGTGCTTTTCCACAATTCTTTCGAGCAATTGAATTATCAACTAGCCATTTATTTTACAACTAAGTTACTACAGATAATCCAATTAAGATCTTCCTGAGAAGTATTTTCACCCTCCCCCCCACCCCCCGCCCTCCCCCCAAACCACCTATATTATCCACTAAAAATGGGTTAGATAATAAACATTTTAAAAACGGACCAAATATGGATAAGAACCATACTATTCATTTAGAAAATGAATAACTAGTGGATAACTAATGTGTTTAACTTTTATATTTGTAAAACCTCAAATTGTGGGTTCCTTAAGTTTGGGAGACTAGGATTTCTCCCCAAAAGTGATCATATTCGTGAAGCCATGGATAATATGGTTACCCATATTATCCGCCGGTTAACCCGTTTTTTATCCGTATTAAATATGGATCGGGTCGGATAATTTATCCGTTTTTCATATTACACATTTTCGACCCGAACCATATTCAACCCGACCCGCCGGTTTGCCAACCCTAGGGATGATATTCGCGCAAAGTCTAGAGTCTTGGCATCTTTTGTAAAAATTTTATTCTTTAGCAAGAAGCAAAAGCTTGATAGATTGGCAATTAACAATAAGCCCTACACAAACAAAAAAAGGGAATCGTCAACTAATTAATCTATTTTAAGGGACTCGTCGACAGGTTATTTTGGTAACGTGAAATGGAGTAATTATAAGGAGTTTTCTTTTTTCCATCCTTTCACTAATAACTAAATATAATGGGGAAATTTTTTATTTTTGGACATAGATGTGGTAAAAACATATTTGCATTGGGTGTTAAGTGATAAATATACTTAAGGTGAAAATGTTCATTTACAAATTAAGTATGATTTACTGATAACTATACTAGAAGACATATGCCATGTGTTTATAGGTTTTGTGTAAATACTTAATGGGAGTAAATTTACGGTCACATCTGGAAATTGAATTATTTAACCCTTGATAAAGTATCATGGAAAGTAAACGAGAACAGGTTATCTAAATTGGGAATATTAGGATTTTTTTGGGCCACTCGTTAGGAGGAAATAGATGTTTTACTTTTCGATTCATTTAAGCACCAATCCATTAACTCTATTGCCGCAAAGATTTCTCTTATCTGTTGGTGTATCACTAACATGTATGTTGTGGAGAATTAAAGTTAAATCTTGCTATTTTTGTCAGTAATAATATGAACAGAAAGAAGTAAGTAATTAACGTTAACGTTTTTAATACCTTTTAGCATTTTTCCGAAAATGCTATTGTTATTTTGTCGCTACACGTTTACTGGTCACTGAACAAGTTTCTTCTAAGATGCAAGCAATATAATTACTTTAGGAACTTGATTATTGACGTCTTCTAAAACTAATGAAGTGTTAAAGAGAAGAAACATATTGAACCAATTTGAGATCATCTTCTAAAACTAGCCAAGTGTTAAAGAGAAGCTAATAAGAAACATATTGAACCGATTTGAGAAGTGATCGGTTTAGTTTAACTATTAGATGAATCTCTTAAGTTATAATAATAATAAAAAGAGTACTCAAGTTTGTTTTCCAATTTCCAAATCACCATTACAGTTTCAGAAACATGTTTTATACTACTCCCTTCATTAAAAAAAAGGACATACTTTAATTTTTCTAAGAAGCTTTTATACTCACATAAATACTATAATATATTTAAACTATGAGTTTCAAAAATTTATAATCACAAAAATATTATAAAATATTTAAGACTACATATTTCAAAACTCTTTTTATTTTTATTAAAAATTGTGCCAAGTCAAATTATGACCAACAAAATAAAATAGAGGGAGTATAAAATATACCAATGGATATACTGTGAGTCTATGAGGAACGGAGAGGTGTATATTTGAGTATTATAATAATATGCCCAATTTGTTTTTTTTTTTTCCTGAAATATAGTACTCCCTATAAGGACAAGTGGTGGATGAAACTCACATATTACGGATTCATCGAAATTCAATTTCTTTAGGCCTTTATTGACGTGGAATATTGATTTTTATATATATATATATATATATATATATAT
>NW_017673597.1:119549-127511 GCF_001879085.1 Nicotiana attenuata
GTTTGAAATCATTGACTGAAACCGTTGACAAAGTTCATGCAAGCACTGCCGGTATGGTATGAGCTTCAAGTCCCGTGTTTCCCACTCTCCCTGAATCTGGTGTACAAGAAGATCCGAGTTACCCATGACCAAGATTTCCTGAACTCCTCTTGATCTCCAGGTCCATAACTAAGAGTCTATGTAGAGTCGTGAGGTGCTCACTTGGGATGACCTTGTAGTCAGTGCACAAACCTTTATCACATTTCCTGCAGAGAAGATAATCAATTTGAGTCTTGCCCATTGAATTCCGGAAAGTGACCAGGTGCTCTTCCCTCTTCGGAAAACTCGAGTTAGCTATAACCAAATCAAAAGCTCTAGCAAAATCCAATAGTGAATTACCTCCCTCATTCCTAAACCCAAAACCGTACCCGCCATGCACATCATCATAACCCCTAGCACTAGCTCCAATATGACCATTGAAATCTCCGCCAATGAACAACTTCTCTGTGTGCGGGATACTAGGCACCATCTCGTCCAAATCCTCCCAGAATTGCTTCTTGACCTCCTGGTCCAAACCTACCTGAGGAGCGTAAGCACTAATCACATTTATAGTAAACCCACCAACTACCAGCTTAATACTCATCAACCTATCACTTACCCTCCTAACCTCAACCACGAGCTCCCTGAGGTCCATGTCTACTAAAATACCTACCCCTTTCTTACCCCCAACGCTCCCTGAGTACCATAGTTTATATCCGTCTACATCTCGTGCCCTAGTACCCTTCCATCTAGTCTCCTGAACACACGCTATGTTGATCTTCCTTTTCTGAAGAATCTTACCTAACTCTATAGACTTCCCCGTCAACGTCCCAATGTTCCAAGACTCAATTCTCAACCTAGAGGCTTTCTTACCCCCTTCCCACCCCTGGACCCCATCCCCAGCCCCACCCGAGGACATGACCTTACTCTCACATCGTCCACTACTGCCACTATAAACAAAAGGTATCAGGTAAACACTACTACTAAGAACCAATAATGGGGACGAAGGACTACAGGCTACGAACCCGAGAGCTAAACACAACTCAAAGGGGCGACTACGAGAACAGTAACGCGAGCAGGCACTGGAACAATGAATCTACCACGTCCACGAAACTACCCCTATGCAAACACAGGATTAAAATGAATAGATGAAACCTTAAGCTTAAAACACTAGTAGAAAAGATAGAAAAAGTAATCAATCCAATCAAAACTGCCGGTAAGGCAACACTAAATAGATGTGCGCAAATACAATTCAAGAAATATGAAACCCGGATCACAGTCGGGGATGACCGGACGCGCTTCCAGATCCGCTGAATACTGCTGATACGATCAATTCCCATGAATAGAACCTGGATCTTTCGACTTGGTATACTCCAGATCGATACATGATTTAAATTTAATTGAAGTTTTTTAAGGGATGATCTTGAATTTTTGTTCATGTCTTTCCCATGGGCAAAACTTCAAGTTTAACAAGTGTTGCCCCCTTGCATGCCCCATGGATAACACTTTTAACTTTTACCTTGAAGTTCTGCCCATGGGGAAGCAAGGTCAAAAGTTAAAGACCATCCCATAAAGTATCCTATTTATGTAAATTTTTTTTTAATTTTTTAAACCGCTATTTATATTTTGATCTTGTTAAGATAGATCTAACGAAATACCAGCCCAAATTTTAAAACATGCTCGCAAGAATTTTGAAGCACAAAAATTTATGATGATCACCAAAATTTCATCTTTGTAACTAAAATTCTGGTGATCTATAAAAATTTGTGGCAAAATACTAACGATCACCGTAATTGCTGCATGCTTTAAAATTCTATCACAATGTTGTAACATTCCAGGGATTGAGAAAATCCTGCCGAGCAAACTTTAAAATTCTTGCATGGAGTTTTTTTTCAAACTTCTGTTACTGGGGTGTATGCGGTAAAATTGGTTAGTGATAATTGGTCGAATGAAGAGGTGACACGTGGAGTTGAAGACACAGTATGTGAGTCAGCAAATAGTTGATACCGGTTGCAAGCATGTGATCTGTGTTTAGTCAATTTCGAAGACAGGGTAACCGATAACAAGGATTTGAAGAATTTATATCGGATAGCATTCAATGAAAAACTATTACAGAGAATATCTGCGTTTATAGCTAACCGTTTTGCAGCCATCAATGACGATTTTATTCTCATTCAAGAGGAGCTTGATTTGGGGATCTTGTCTCCTTAAACATAGCTATAAATAAGAGAATTAGTATCCATTGTAAGAGACAAAAAAAATTATGTATATAAAAGCTATATTCTGCTCTCAAATTATAAAATTACTTGCTTTTTTTTGTTCTTAATATTGTTCATACTATTGCTTCCGGAGAGCTCATCATACTAGCAGGCTCGTATTTCTTCAAGTTATTTTTACATTCTTGATTTCATTTAGTTTATTTCATACTATTGGATCAAATTAATTCATGTGTCTATAAACCACGTTACAAATTTAACTGTACCATTTTACAGATAAACAATTTGGCGCCCACCCCGGGGATTAGACAATTGTGTAATTGCTTTGATCATTTCATCGGTTACTAACAAAGTTTGATTCCCTTCTTAGCAAAAGAAAAATCAGATATAGCAACTAATAATGTCAACAATTCCTACAATATTGAGGCACACAATGAACGTGAGGACATGTTCCAACCAGTGAAATCCGCAATGAAAGAGATGAAACGACTCCAGTTCGCGAAAGTCAAAATCCTCGATCATGTGAGGAGTAATGTGGATGATGAACATGTTATTAAATGGTCAAAATCTTGAGAGAGCAACAAAGGGCAATTATGGATCACCTCTCAAGACAAGATCACGTGATAACAAAGTTGAAATAGGCGTTATCGGGTGCTTCCAATAATGCTAATGGAAGAGCTTAGATTCCTCCCAGATCCCTGCAAATCAAACAGTTCAAAGAACTGGTAACAACGCTCCAAGGAGGAGTTTGGGTTTGACGAGGCAGGAGGTACAGGTAGTGAATCTGGGAACGTCAACAACACAAACGAACCTTTCAAAACCGAGCTCATGAGATTCATGAGAGAAATGAATGAGTGAATGGACTAGAATGCAAAGAAATTTCATGCTTGGATGGATCAGATCCCAGGAACACCGCCGATTTTAAAGGGATTGGATTCTAAAAAGTATATGCAGTTGCCGTTTAAACCAAGTGCAGATGTAGAGTTGATCCAAAGAGGTTTAACTTGATGGGACTTTGAATCCACATGAACATATCGCGACCTATACTATGGCTGTAAAGGGAAACGACCTGGCCCAGCACGAAATTGAATCCCTTTTGTTGAAGAAATTTGGCGAAACCCTGATAAAGGGTGCATTAACTTAGTATTCTCTTTTACCTGAGCATTCCATTAATTCTTTTGAAATGCTTGCAGATTCGTTTATCAAAGCTCATGCTGGAAAAAGAAAGGTTCAAGCAAAGAAGAAGATATATTCAGAACATACCAATCCGAACTATTGCGAGAGTTCGTGATTCAGTTTCAGAAAGAAAGAATGCTGTTACCAACAGTACCAGATGAGTGGGAAGCGGAGGCATTTACAAAGGGTCTCAACCCGTTCGACTCCGATGCATCACGGAAACTAAAGGAAAGCTTATTAGAATTTCAGGCAACCACATGGGCAGATGTTCACAATCGCTACGAGTCAAAGATCAGAATAGAATATGATCAACTGGGATCCTTGGTGTCTTCCAAAGGACGGAATCATGATAGGAATCAAAACAAATTTAAAAATGATTTTGAAGTAGATCGAAGGTCCTCTATAAGACATTTTCAACCTTACGAGAGAGCCGATGGGCATGGATAAAGGCTTTCAGTCGTCGGATAGGTTCGCTTCCAATAGAAAGGCGGATCGTGGTAGAAGTACTAGATCATTGCAGGAGAAAGAGGCGTCGGGGTCCCGATATTCAACATATCCCAGATTATCCGACTACAACTTTAACATCAACTTAGTAGAATTGGTGTCGGCTATCAAGAATATTAAAGAAGCTAAGTTCCTGAAACCAATCCGATCGGACCCTAGACAAATGGATCCTAATCTATGGTGTGAGTTCCATGGAACTCACGGCCATAGGACTGAGGACTGCCGACATCTTCGTGAAAAAGTAGCAACATTATTGAGAAATGGTCACCTCAGCGAGTTTTTAAGTGACTGCGCCAAGAACAACTATGGGAGAACCGGGATGTTGCAGAACCACCAAAACAAGTTGCAGGGCCACCTCGTATGACGATGAACATGATCTTCGTTGGAGACAAAGTAAATATGATGACATTTTTGGCAGTAAAGAAGATAAAGATATCAATAACTCATGGAAAAAGGATTCGAGAAGTCTCAGAAGATGACATCACCTTTACAGAAGAAGATGTTGATGATCTTTTTCTAACGCACAATAATGCTTCGGTAATCTCTTTTAATGTTTTAGATTTCAAAATTAAACGTGTGTTGGTTGATCCAGGAAGCTCGCCCTACATCGTACAATGGAGAGTTCTGGAGCAAGCGAAGTTAACCGGAAACATAGTTCCGGCAACAAAGCTTTTAGCTGTGTTCAACTTAGCAAGTGTTATGATATAAGGAGAAATTCTGCTGCCCACGCGTGCCGAAGGGGTAACGAAGACCATTTCGAAGTGGTAGATGGCGATATGTGTTATAATGTGATCCTGGGGAGGCCATGGATACACAAGATGAAGGCTGTACCTTCAACATATCATTAGCCGTTGAAATTTCCCACACCAGAAGGGATCAAGTAGATCATAGGAGACCAATCGGATGCAAGGGAGATGAATGCAAGGACCGTTTCTAGTAGCAAGGGTGAAGAAACGAGCAAATATGAATTATAGGAACCTGTGACTTCTTCCACCTCAACTGAAGATAATAAAGAAGAAGAGTCATCAAAGTTTTATTAGGTACTAAGGTCTTTTCAGTTACTGGAGGAAACAGATGCGACCAAATAAGCCGCAGAAGAGCTCGAACAAGTGTCCTTGTTCGAAGAGTTCTTAGAAAGGAAGTTTCACTTAGGAATGGGTTTGAGTCCCGAACTCAGGTTAAAAATTATGGATTTTCTAAAATTTAATGTTGATTGTTTTGCATGGTCACAATCAGATATGACATGTATTCTATTGGAAGTGGCTGTCCACAAACTGAGCTTGGATCCTAACTTCCCTCCGTTAAGGCAGAAGAAGCAATTGATAGCAAAGGTCAGAAACATGTTTGTTAAGAAAGAGGTAACGCGATTACTGAATATAGGTTGAATTCGGGAGGTAAATTACCCTGATGGGCTAGCTAACGTAGTGGTAGTGCCTAAAAAGAATAATAAATTTAGAATGTGTGTATATTATAAAAATTTAAATAACGCATGCCCTAAAGACTCTTTCCCATTGCCAAACATTGATCAAATGATTGATGCTACAGCCGAGCATGAGTTAATAAGTTTTCTTAATGCTTATTCCGAGTATAATCAAACACCCCACACTTAAACCATTGCTCGTCCTCGAGCAATCAAAATACACTTTTTTTATAGACACGACCTTTTTAAACAATTCTCCTAACTCATCACACCAAGAGTATTTAAAATAGACTAAGCACAAAAGCGTAACATCTTCACCTCAAGATTTGACTCACAAGTACCATGAATTATTCACAACTCACCTACTTACTCTAACATAGAGGTCACTGACATTACCTTTCCTTCATGAATCAAGTGCCCTCACACAACAAAAGAGAGTAGTTCCATACAATAAAATTTAAGAAAACTTAGGAACTCAAGATAGAAAGAATTCACTCACTCTCACAAATAACATTCATATGCCACAAAAGATGCACCATAAGCTTGCCCGTAGTGTACTACTCCACTAATCGAGCTCATTCAATCTAGGATCAATTAGGACTTTATTTGGTTGTAATGTAGGCTCCGGGACGGGTAGGATACATTTAGATATAAGAGTGACTACACCTCCCTAAGCACTTTAATACATATGCTTTAACATTCAAACCCCATACTTATGTCAAACCAAAACTCCACCTTCACATCAATGTATATTACCCCATTCTTCTTTAAGCACACTTACATCAAGAGCCACTACTTATCAAGGAATTTTGTTTTCACAACAATCCAACTATTTTTTTTCTTTTTTTCAATTCAAGTGGCTCTTACTTTTTCAAAACAGTGCACCTTTCTCCTTATTTAATTAGTTCCACTCAAAAGCCAAACCGACCACCCCACACTTTAACTTTTACACAGTTCATAATAATTCAAGTGCTCATGGGAGGTTAAAAGGTTCAAATAGATGATTAATTCAAACAAATGGGTAAGGCTTATAATGTGGTTTCCAAAGAAACAAGATTACAGGCTCAAAGGGGTTAACTATGATACATAACAACTAGGTGGGTAAAATATACATATCTGGCTCAACAAAGAAACGCCTATATCACTTCCAAGACTGAACAAAACTACTATTTCGCTTTGCAAACACACAGGGTAAGTTCTAGGCATCAAATGCAATGCACATAATATAACAAATCCTTACACACACATGGCACATAACTCACTCAGGATTGGTTTCATCAAGACACTCTAGTCAAGGCAGTTAAGCAAATTTAAGATCATAAAATTTAAGGTACTTATACAAGAGTCAAAAACTGAGTCTAAGCATCACAACCAAAGTACTCACTATTCTCAAGGCATAACAAAGTCAAGAGATATTGCTTCAATTCAAAACACAATACAATGGCTCCTACTCCCAAAAAAAACTAACTACACCCGGTTCAAACAAAACCCTTGGAAAAGAACCGCTGCATAAAGAAAAACTAAGGGGAAATTGCTACACTACCTAACAAAAGAAAATCTTTTATTTTTTATTTTTTAGACTTAAATCCCTCAAGAAAATTGTCTAATAGATCCATCGTCGGGAAAAGTCCAATCTTTTAAAAAAAAATTATTTAATTAAACTAACACAACTAAAATAGCATAGAAAGTCACCTAGACAATCTCCTCACCCCACACTTAAAATTGTGCATTGTCCCCAATGCACACCATAACTATAAAAGGGTAAAAGAGACTCCCTGGTAGGCCAAAGGCCGAAGCACTAACAGCTCATGGGGTACTCAGACTTCTCCCAAGCTTGGCCCTTCGTGTGGGTACCTCACACTTACTTCCAACCATACCATCTGGTTTGTCTGTTGCATCCTTCCAATGGCTTTGCGTTGCATGCTCCTAAAAATCAAAAATCGACACTATAAGAATAATACAATAAAAAATAAATAAAATAAGTAAATAAAGTTGGGTTGCCTCCCAACAAGCGCTTCATTTAACGTCGTGGCACGACGTGAATCACTTTTTGCCTCCGCCTCGAGCTTATGAATTGAACCCCAAGTTTTGATTCAAGCTTATGATTATGGTCATGGGGCGGTGGAACGAATCTAACTGGCCCAAGGAAATAATGTAGTATTCTGCACTCCTTGGCCTTTGTATGAGGTATGTAATCCTGACTTTCTGGCAAGAAGAATTCCAGAATATATGCACCTTGTTCCACATTCTTTGACTCTTCAATTGGCTCGGATGACTCTATTTCCATATCATCATCCAAAAATAATGTGGAAAAATGCTTGGAGTGTGGACCAATGCGCTCAAACACATGAACTTCAGGACTTTCAACATCCTCAACATCATTCACACTAGAGTCAACTAAATTTGTATCTTCAATGTCCCTGGTTGACTCTAGTATTACTTCTTCAACGTCGGCATCCTCAAATTCTAGCTGGATAGATTGTTGGTGTTCTACTCTGACCTCCTCCTCTAGCTCATCCTCGTATTTTTTTAAATCCTCCAGCCAATTCATACTCATATTGGCTACTATCCACAATGTCAACTTGTTGCGCTTTACAAGGTTCAATTAATTTATTCGCTTGAGCCTCC
>NW_017673598.1:0-6876 GCF_001879085.1 Nicotiana attenuata
TTTTTCCGAATATTATGAAGTATTCCAATTGAAATTGCAATTTAATGATAACTTTGTATAAAATGATATCAATTGATAATGATATAATAACATTGTGAGCATGTGATTTTTGCCCTATGTGAATAATCCTAAAAATTCAAACTAAATGAGTTTCTTTCATTATTTTACAATTTTGTGAGTTTTGAGTTATTTTCTGTTAATTGTTTACATTTTATTTGTGCATTTTAATGAAAAACATAAAAATACGTTTGACGTTTGCATTTAGGATCTAATTTTATATTTTAAGATTATTTAGTGGTTAACTTGTTTTTAGAACAAAATATAATGTAAATAACAAAAATAGTCCACTTTGGCATTTTTAATTGTTAATTGTTGAATTTGTCACGAAATAGATTTTAAACTATTTTTGGAATTAATTAGCTTAATTTTGGAAATAAATTAGGTTTCATTTTATTTTTTGCATTTTAATAAAATCAGGAAAAATACAAAATAAAATAAAAAAATAAATAAAAGAAATAAAAGGGAGAAAACGAAAAAAAGAAAACAAAAGAAAAAACAATTAAAAGCTATCTATTGAAGGGCTGCTGAATTGGGTCATTCCAATTAGAAATCACCCGCCCAGGCCCAAATCATCCCCTGACCCGGTCCGAATCCCCCCCTTTTCACATTAAAGGGTCCAACAACCTTAAATCAAACAAACCCTTTCCTAGAACCCCTTCGTCTCTTTCACTTGTCCAAACCCTAATCCCACTGTCCATCGCCGGCGGCCGGCGTCTAACGACCTCCAAGCTTACACCAGAGCATCGTCTCCTTCCCCTCATGACAATTCCACCACCCGTTTCACTCAAAACTCACCAGAATCCCTCAAATCCTCAAAACCCTAGCCGCCGCCCTCGTTTTCTCCGGTGGCGGCGCCATTGCCAAATGACCTTAAACTAACACTCTTGAGTCTCCTCGTCTTCTTCACCCCAAAATATCAGTCCATCTCCTTCAAATCATCATTGAATTGCTCGAATGCTAAATATATGGTCCGAGCCCTTGAAGTCAAGCTCAAGCCGTTCATACGAGGTCTTTTCCCGTGTCCGAGCACATCATTTGCAATCTTATTGACGGGAAATAGACGACTGATTATCAGGTTGGGTCTAGGTCAAAACTCGGGTTTGGTGTTCAATTCAAGATGGTGAGTCTCTTTTGCTTTCATTTATTTTATTTCTTCTTCTGACTGTTTCATGTCAATCTTCTTCTTATTTTCTTTCTGTTCGATAGTCACAACTCGTTCCTTTCCTTTGCTCCCCTTAGTAATAGGTTGTCTCAAATTGATAATAAGTGATTGCTATTTAATCAAATTAGTAGTAGTTGTTTGTTGTTTATTCTTTAAATCCTGTCATTTAATACTGGTCAATAACTAAATAGTTTGGAGTCATAGAATTTTGATTCTCGTTGTAGACTTCTTTTACTCTGTTCTTCTGTTGGCTTGAATAGCCTTATTCAGACCCTTAAGGCTCATTTGATTAGTGACATGAAATTGTGAAGTTGGGTTGTAGTATCCAGGCCCATAATGTAGAAAGAGCTTTGTTTTAAATTTGACCCATAGGTTCAGGGTAATATCAGGGAATTGCGGGGGTGTTTGAGAGATTGAACATAGAGAATATTGGAGGAGGTCACATGTGAGGAGTGAGGAGGGATTTCAGGTGTTATCTAGGAAGGATAGGAGGCTCATTTAGGGGGGAAAATGAATGAAAAGTTCTAGAAACTTCCATCCCCTTTCCTGCCTATAAAAGGCAGCACTTTCTGCCTTCGTGAACAAGTTTTGGAACAGCTAAAAATTCCCCCCCAAAAAATCCCCTAAGTCTCCACCAAAACTGAAATTTGAACTTCAGATTAGAACGCAGATCTGAAATTCGAAACTCTCTTTCATCTGAAAATCTACAAAAATATACACAAAAGCAATAAAAATCCAAAAAAATTACTGTTACATTAGTGTTCCTTAAGTCATCTTCAGATTTGATCATTTAATTCAAGTCTCTAGCTCATTTAGGATCCCAACTACTTGAATCTCCTTGTTTTGTTTGATATCTGAGGTTTGAAGGCAGTTCGAGTCATCTAGGCATTGGATCTGGGTAATTCGAGTCGACTTTGGGTCATTAGTTGAGTGTATTGCTTTCCTGCGTTCATTTCTGGGCATTTTGATGCTGTTTTGGGGTTGAAATATCAGTCTCGTGTGGTTTAAAACATTTCTGGAATCACTGAGTCATTTCTGGGCTGAAATCGACTGTGTTTGTTGCTGTTTGAAACTCCAAATCGTTGTTGCCTGCTCTGTTGTTGCTAACTTCTCCTTCTTCTTGTTACATTCTGATTTCCAGGTACCTCCCTTGATCTCGCATGAACTGTGAAGGAATCAATGTAAATTTGATGTTGAAGAAGTGAAAATGATGAATGTAGTTGAATCGACCTTTGAGTTCTCTTGTTCTGTTGTACTTCACATACGTAGGCTAGTTTTGTTTAATAGATAACTTGTATAAAATTGGACTGTATGAACTGCATGGACTGTGGACTGTCAAAATAATTTGATTACTTCTTCTGATTGTAGGAGTTTATATTTAGTAGTGTTGGTTTGAAGTAGTTTAAAAGTCCGAGTTTGAGCTGTCATGTGCGAATTCGAAATCAGAGATTTAAGAGTAGAGGTTTGGTTTGAAATCAGGAACTAGTTATGATCTCACTCGTGATTTAAATGGCAGAAATTGTTGTTGAGTATGTGTGATTCGTTAAAGTTAACTATAGGCAATCCATTTTCATTTAGAATCGTTGAATATCGAGTTTCAATTTTTGTTATGTGGTCACGTTAATGTTCAGTTAAATTCATGAATCAACACTCTAATAGGAATGAGCAAACAGTAGGGATTTGGAAGAATAAACTAGGATGCAGCATGTTCGGCATTATGCGTTAGATTATCTAGTTGTGCTGGAGATGTTAATGTACTTATATGTTAAATTCAATACTACAATAGCCTAAAGTGATATCAATTTCAAATGCAAAGTTAGAAGTGTGAGTTGATGCAAGTATAGACTTAATTCACAAATTGATAGTCTTCTGCACTGGTTGGTTAAATTGGACTGTCATAATTCCTGAAGTCCAAATAATTCCTGCCCAGACTTAACGAGAGATATGTGCTGCTGGGCCACGCATAAGCCCACAGCGCAGTAAGCCATAACCAAAAGACAATGAGACCATATTTGGGCCTTCGGGTTAGGTAGCGGGTTCGAACTAAAAGGCTTGCCCTTTTGTTTGAACCCGGACTTGAACTTAAAGCCCGAGTTTCATAATATTAAGCAACTAGGATTCTTTAGAGACAAATTAAAATAGAAAATGGTAGTTTGCTCTAGGATGGCCTTTAAATAAAGATGAGATGAGCCTCGCCGAACAAAACATAAATTGCGGGGCCCTCACTAAATGCTCATGTTAAAATACCTAGACTTCGGGACAGGCCATTTAGCGAATTTCACGGCCTCCCGCAAAGATAATAACACGCTAGCCACTTTAGGTGCGTTTTTACTAATTTTACCTTCTTAAATACGGGTGTGCATTTCAGGCAACCCAAATCCAAATCCCAAAACGTTGAATAAGAATGTGTCGAGGATCCGGGTGCATTTCATGTGACGTGGTCCAAAAACACGTTTTTAAACAACGTTCACTTTCTTAAAAAAAAATTTAATTAAAAGCGGTTAAATAATTCTAGAATTGCACAATAGGATAACATGTATTAAAATCAGACTTTAGCCAAATATAGCAGTTGAGCGACCGTGCTAGAACCACGGAACTCGGGAGTGCCTAACCCCTTCTCCCGGGTTAACAGAATTCCTTACCCGGATTTCTGGTTTGCGACTGTTAAACAAAGTCAAACCCTTTCCTCGATTCGGGATTCAAACGGTGACTTGGGACACCATAAATCTCCCCAAGTAGCGACTCTGAATCTCTTAATAAAATGAATCCCGTTTCGATTGTCCTTTAATTGGAAAAACTCCTTTCATTATACCCTTCACGGGGTGTAGTAGCGGAAAAGGAGGCGTGACAGCTCTGACGACTCTGCTGGGGACAAGAACCCAGAATTTCGGTTAGGGGTTCAAGAATTCGAGCTCAGTTTAATTGTTATATTTGGCTTTATCGGATTTTTCTACATGTTCCATGCCTTATGTGCTATATGTTTTACCGCTTTGATATTTGTTGAATTGTATATAAACTGTCGCGAATCCCTTCCTCTTTCTGAGTCTTCTACATCATGGAGAAGGGTGCACTTCGTGTAGCTTCTCTTCTGTTTAGAGTCTCTCCCAATTTAGAACGAGGTTTGGATAAGTTGTTAAGCCGGCGGAGCTTCTGTATCCCCGGTACGGCGCCTCCCCCTCGGCCCGAGTTGTCCGCTCGGGTAAGCCAGGTCCAGACCAATAAACCTAGGGTTTAAACCTAGAAGAACAATAAACTCATGCCGGATCCCTAGTAGGACGTTTGTTTGCATCATGTGCATTTGACTTAGGGGACTAAACACAGGGGTTGGGTCCGTCTAGGACAGGTGACCTGAATTGAAATGACCATCCTGATGCATCTTACGTGCTACTTGTGCAATTATTTGCTCGGCTTTGCATGTTGACCGGCTTGTATATAATGAGTGAAAAATTGTAAAAATAGCAGTGTTAAGTGAGGGTAACCATTTGTTTGAATAAAACCGACACCCAAATAGCACCGAAATGCTGCCGGATTTTTTGAAAAATGGAAAAGAAAAGAAAAGACAAATATTTGAAAAATAGAAAGAAAATTGTTCAAAGTAGCTTTGATTTTGGCAAATCTGCCTGAACTATGCTGGTTTGATTCTCACCGGATGTGAGATACGTAGGCAACCCTCATCGGGTCCAACCATCCTTTTTCAAAAATAGCCAAAAATACCAAGACTTTAACTTTTTGTCAAAATAAGTCGGGTTCCGCCATTCTTGTTTAAAATAAGCCGAATGTCCCCAAAAGGGCGCCGGAAGGCTGTTTTTGCAGGAACAGCCACCCTGAGTCATTTTAAAATGGTTTGTGGGCACAGCCTTAAGATCTTCCTCCCAGAAGTGTTGAAAGACCGTATTTGCAAACCCAAGTCCTTGTGTTCTAAATAAAGAATTTTTTGCAAAAATAGCCACTTTCCTTTGTTAGGTCAAAATAAGTCATTAAACCCCTTTAAATAAATGTGCAGGATGAATCCAAGTAACATTGAAACCTTCTCAGTCCTGAGTGAGATCCCTTTAAAGCTCCATATGTGATGGAATGATTTGGGGAAAGGTAGCAGAGAAACCGTGATCAAGGTTTTGGGTGGTCTCGTCGATTTGCTGAACATGAAACCAAGAAAAGATATTATTGAGGCATTGATACCATTCTGGGACCCGACCCGTAATATATTCCGGTTTTTAGATTTTGAGCTCACACCTACATTAGAAGAGATTGCGGGATACGGGGGTCTCAACGGGAACCTCCGAGGTAGATACCCATTGGCCCCACGACCGGTAACCCTTCATAGGTTCCTGGATTTGTTGAACATCAGCCGGGATATTCAAGACCCGCACCTGGCGGAAGGGTGTTGTACATTGCATTTCTTATATCATCGGTATGGTAACCCAAAAGGTTTCGAGGAACCCAACACCGGATTGACACATGCCGAAAATAAAGACAAATGGGAAGCCCGACGGGGATTAGCCTTCATGGTAGCCTTTCTGGGAGTGGTGGTTTGTCCGAGAAAAGATGATCACATAGACCTCGGCCTTGTAGGGATGCTAGATGTTACCATGAAAAAACCTACTAGCACAGTGGTTCCCCTGATTGTAGCAGAAATATACCGAGCTTTGACCAAATGTCGGGAAGGTGTGAAATTCTTTCAAGGTTGCAATTTGTTCTTACAGTTGTGGATACAGGAACACCTCTGTCACCGCACAGGCTATATGAACTACAGTTTAACCGGGTTGAGTTGTATTGCAGAATTCGAGACCCGGGTGACAGGTATTGAGTTCCCTGAGGGTACTGAGGCCTGGTTGTCATGCTTAAGATCCCTGACCGCAAATAAAGTTGAATGGGCTTATGGATGGTTTCCTGCTACTGAAGCTGTATACACATCAGAAGAGGTCTCTTATATTCTTTTGATGTGTATCCGAAGCATACAGCCTTATGCTCCTTACCGAGTTTTGCGACAACTTGGAAGATTCCAGAAAGTGCACAATGATGAAGACCTAAGTGGGTAAGTCATCGAGTTAGGCCCGAAGGATGCATTCCCTGAAGGCAGAATCCGAAAGATATGGAATGAGTGCAGGTACCTTGAGCCTAAGAATATAGTACAGGACCGAGCCAGAGGCGAGGTAGATCCCAAATACTTGGTCTGGTTTGGTAAAAGATTTAAAATTCCTGAGAGACCCGCCAAAAGGCCACATGTACAACAATTCACTAACGAGGCCCAGGTGCAATGGGATTGGTTAGCCAAAGAAAAGGAGTACAGGGCCCGAATAGGAGCATTGGAAAAACAGGTTCAGGATCTCCGGTTTGAAAACAGCTTGCAAGCCGCAGCCGATGAAGGTGATAAAAAGAAATTGGCCCAAGAGAATGAAGCTCTCAAGGCCCAAATTCAACAAATGAAAATAGATGCCAGGAATCAAGAAAGAAGTCTATCCGACGAGAGATTGATAAAAGGGTTAAAGAAGCAAGTCTTGGACTGCCAGGAAAAATTGCAGAAATCCGAGGGGAACATGGCAAGACTTCGAGCACAATGGGCAAAGAAGACTGAGGAAAGAGCCCAGTTTGTACAACAAATGAAGAGAAACTATGAGGGAACCATTGCTAACATGAAAAGAAAAATGAAATAC
>NW_017673598.1:6896-85119 GCF_001879085.1 Nicotiana attenuata
CGATGTAAAATATAGCCAGATTGCCTTTCAATTTCAGCCTAATTTCAACCCAACACCCAGCCCAATTCTTGATTAAATTACCCGACCCAAGCCCTAAATGCGCCTACCCGACCCAAGACCCCATTAAATCATGGCCGTTGATCTAAAAGATCAACGGCCCTCGTAAAAACTTACCTTTTCAATTCCATACGACCCCCTAACCCTAATCACTTCTCTACATCCCCCGCCCTAAAATTCCCTCGGCTCTCAAAACGCTCTCAACCTAGCCCTAATCTTCAACCGCCGACCTCCCATCTCCGGATCTCCGCTCACCTCTCATCGTCTCTTAAGCCTCCAATGGCTTCTCTCATGCCACGCTCACCTTCTCTAAGGTCTTCAAGGGCCCTGGGCCACGCCGACTTGCATCTAGGGTTTGCTATTTGGCTGTTCTTGGCCACTCCGGTGTGATTTCAAGCAAAATCATGTTGTATTTGTCGCAATCCATGGGTTTCTAGACAGGTTCTTGCATTTCTATATGGATTTCTTCTGAAACCCTAATTTCTTCCCGCATCTCCTAGATCTGTACGATTTTAAAACGATTCGAGTCTGTTTCTTTGATGTTTTACACTGTTCTTGAGTCCTTTTTACAAGAATCATCGATTTCAAAGTGTTTTCACCCCCTTCTAAAATTAGGATTTTCGGAACTTCTTCTAAAACTTTGTTTAAACCGATTCTTTATATTTAAACTTCTATCCCTTGCATATTTCGACTGATTCTATGATTTTACTGCTTTTTCAACTCGCCTATGTTAAAAGCCCTAATTTTTCTTTCGTTTGGTTTCTGTGTATTAGCATGAGTGACCGGTTCTCATTTTTTGAGTTCTTGTGATTTCTAGTGACTGCCTCGCCTTGATATGCTTCTAGTGAGTTTTTTTACTAAACTTACACTGACTCTATGTGCTTGTGTTCATCTTGACTGTTCACATCAAGACTTGCATCTTTCTCACTGATTCAGTATTATTTAAATTTCCTGTTTGCTAGAATTGTGTGCCGATTCTTGACTATCTATGTCTTACTCTATTTATATGTTAAACATGCTCACTCTTTTTCATGACCTTCTCTTTGATTGATTCTGAACTCCCTGTTTCTTGGTTTGATTTGAACACTTTCCTTTAAACCTTCGATTCCTACCTTTCCACTTAATTTGATTAATTTGCCTGCCTTAATTAATTTTTCCTTGCCTTGCCTGCATTGTTACTTGATTCTTACTGATTATTTCCTTAATTAAAACTTTCTGAACCTAGCCCTAATTACATGTTCTATACTTGTACTATTTTGAAATCTTTCCTTATTTGTTATACTCCAGCTATGTCTGATTTCTTTCCTTACTTGTCACCTGCTCTTTACCGTTTGCACTGATTCCCTTAATTAAAGGGAGACTCGAACTAATTTTTATTCTGAGTTCTATAATTACTGAACAATTTGATTCTTACCTTATTTTTAACCAGTTTTCAAACTACTATATAAATGGCTCTCTTCCACAGTCACAACACACGAACACTTTGGTTCAAAAGTTCTCTCTCTCTCACACTTAAAACTTCTGCTCTTTGTGCTACTTGCTCTTATTCTGAGTTAGCCGGCTGCAAGCCAAGGCTAACTATTGTGCTCTCCCGCTCCTTCAAGTTTGCTTACTGTCCTCTTTACTGGTATGTTCTAGTATCAATTCAAGTTTCAACAACGACATGGTTCTTTTATTGCTTCAGTTCATCTTGTTTCTAGTTTGCTTCTACTTATGGTTTTGTTGTGAAACTTGTAGTTAATGTGATTACATAATTAGCATATTATGAACCCCCTTCCTTAGGATCAGTATGAGCATGTTCCCCCTTTATGTAGTCTGTTTTTGCACTATTTGGTTTATGGTATGAATCCCCTCTATGTAGTCTGCACTCTTGACTTGTATGATTCTGGAAGTGGTCTTAAATCATTTGGATCCTATACTAAACCCCCTTAAGTATTGCTGGTTCTGCGACTGTGCTTGATCACTTGTGTTTGAGCATGTCTGTACCACTTCCTAAGACCTTGGCCGGTTCTGTGTTTACAATCATGTGTTCTATGTGTGCCCAATCCCCATCACCCTTGTGTGTAGTTTCTTTCCTCTTGGTTTTGGTCCTGTGAACAGTGCTGATGTGATTTTAGATTCCATGTTTGATTTACTGTTGCTTGATCATGTAAGTCTCTTTTTTCAAAGCTGTTTTACTGCATGACCCTCTCTTTTATTCTATAAACTGTTTCAAACAAGCCTCTTTTAACACTGTTTTCTTACTAAAACTTTCAAACTATGTCAAACACTCTTACTCTACTCCTAAGTCAATAAGTTATGCCCCCTCCAGTATGTGCACTGCCTTGGGATCCTCTTGAGAGCCCTCTGAACTCTGGCATACTGAGGTTGGCCCTTCCACACTGCACTTATTCAATTTGGTTACCAAGTCTAGGTGAAAGCACTGCCCGGGATCCTTGAGATCCTTAAGGAACTTTGATGCACCTGGACTATGACATTGTCTATGGAATTTGGGCATTTGAGGCTATTGGAGGCTTTGGAAACCTGGGCCTAATTGAAGGCTCCCTATAGAATAACTTCTTATTTTCTTATTTATTTTGTAATTCATTCATATGGTCTGTAATAATTTGTAAACGATATTGGGGTAATTAGTGAAATGGGGTGGATAGTTACATGTTTGTGGGGTAATACGGGTAGAAACCATGCCTATAGGACTTTACATTTTGATATGATTGCCTTACTAAGTAGAAAATATGCCTATAGGATTTTCACATCCTGTCATGTTTGTCTCACCATGTTAGAAATCTTTCCTATAGGTTTCAAGAGATTCATAATAGAAATCATGTCTATAAGTCTTAAAATCAGCTTCACAAATAGATGTCATGCCTATAGGATTTAATCCAGATTCTATTATAACCAGTACTTATGTATGTTTCCATGCCTGCAAGTCTTTAAAATCAGTATTAAACTTAGATATCATGCCTATAGGGAACAATATCAAATCCTGCCTATGGATCTCGCCTAAGTTTAGTTTAAATAACTCTATCCAGTTAACGTTTAGTTCACTTCTGAATTGGTTTAATTAAGTGGTTTATATTTCCCTAAAACGAGTTCTTTTAAAAACTGCCTTAATTTGTTATTAGACAGCATGCCCATAGGGATTTAAAAGTCTGTTTTAAAATCTGCCTTGTTTTACTATAAAATATAGTCATCAGTATTCCGCGTATAGGCAAGCCTGTAGGGCGTTTTCAAAACTTGCAATCCTGAAACTGTTTCTAGGACTTAATGTTTTTTTCTGATCCTAACAGGTTTTTTAAAAACCAATAGGCAACTGCTAGGGTCATTACTCCTGAGTTTATAAAATAAATTGCTTGTCTTATGCATATTCACCTAGACATCCTGCCTCAGGATACTGTTAAATAAAAAGCCCTTAATTGTGCTTGAGTCGTGCTGTTTATGTGCCTTATTTGAGGAGGAAACTTTGAGCCTCTAATTGCTCATTTTTATCTTATGTGCTAAAAGTCCTAATTGTTTTGCCTATCGCCTTAGAATTTTCACCTTTAAAACCTTAGGGGTCTGTCTAGAACCACCTATAGGTAGAGGTTCTAAATCCCTTCAGGACCATTAAGAAGGGACAGGTAACAGCACGCAATAGAGATCGCTGACCAAACACTCGCTTTGCATGACCACTAAGGGGATGGGAAGGGTAGATATGAGATATGATGACTACGCGCTAATGTCACGTGTAGCCCCTCATCGAGGAGTGTTTAACGGACATTGTGTGGGATGATCCTATAGGCTAACTAACCTAGGACTCCTCCTTTACCAAAATTCCTTTTTCTATTTAAAACCTTTGTTTACAACTTATTCAAAAAATCTTTATCCTATTACTTGAGTTACCCAACGTGCTTTACTTGCAACCTATTTGATTCAACTGTTTATATGGACTAATTTGTGAATATAAGTTCGGCCGGGACCCACAGTTGTGGACCAAGAGAGGTGCCTAACACCTTCCCCTCGAGGTTATTAGAGCCCTTACCCTAATCTCTGGTAATGCAAACCAATCCAAGGAAATGAGTTATTACCCCCATGAATGTCGAAACCCGGACTTCTCCCTGCGATGAAGGGAAAAAGGGGGTGCGACAGCCCGAGTAGGCGTCCAAGAAGCTTAGCAGCTCGTGCCCGGCTGTTGCGTCGATGAGTTGGTCAATATGCGGCAACGGGAATGAGTCTTTTGAGCAGGCTTTGTTCAGATCTGTGAAGTCTACGTACATCCGCCACTTTACCTTCTTCTTTTTCACATAACCACGTTGGCGACCACTGAGGGTACTTCGATTCTCTGATAGAAGCATTTTCTAACAGTTTTTCAACCTCTTCAAGGACCGCGCCATTTATTGAGGAGTTGAGCTTTAGTCTAACTTGCCTTACTGGGAGGGTAAAACGGGTCGACGTTCAACTAGCGAGTCGCTATCTCCTTCGGGATACATGTCATGTCTGCATGGGAAAAAGCAAACAGGTCTATGTTACTTTTTAAGAATTGGCGGAACTTACCTGGCTCTTGGAGCTTATGGCTGATGAAAGCTTTCTTGTTGTGGTCGTTATCATCGAGTTGGACGGGGTCGAAATCCTCTATGGTTGACCCTGTGGCTTCTACGATTTTGGGTTCTCTAATAACGTCATTCCCCTCATTACCATCTGACCCCGACTTTGCTAATTACTATGCCTCCCCGGCTTTGCCTTTCAGTTGTTTGGTGTGTGTGCAGTCTTGGGCGATGCGGTAGCATTCTCGGGCAGTGTATTTCTCTCCTCGGATGCTGAATACTCCCAAGGGGGTGGGAAATTTGATGACTTGATATAAGCTGGAGGGGACGACTTTCATGGTGTGTATCCAAGGTCGACCTATGATGGAGTTGTACACCATATCCTGGTCCATGATGTGGAACGTGGTCTCCAAAGTGACGCCGCCGGCCATGACGGGCAGCATGATTTCTCTAGATGTCCGCTCAACTACATTGTTATGACCCCTTAGTGTGATGCAACGTGGCACTATCCTGTCCTCGAGCTTCATTTGGGTGAGAACTCGAGGGTGGATGATGCACGCGCCGCTCCCATCATCGACCATAATACATTTTACAACGGTATCAAAAACGCGTAAAATAATGACAAGAGCGTCATTGTGAGGAAAAACCAAACCGTGGGTATCCGACTTATCGAAGATGATACTTTCTTCGAGTTCGTCATACCGTTCATGAGTGACTGACCGTTTGAGTTTGTGGGTAGTGGTGAACTTCACGCTGTTGATTGATGCATCGTCGCTCCTCCCATGATCATTTGAATGGTTCGAGCCGGGGAAGGTGGTTTGGGCGGTCACTAGTGTTGTTCACGTCCTCGGGTGAAGTTGGCTCTCCCCCGGTCACTCATCAGTTCTTTCAAGTGCCCTTGGTGAAGCATGTTCACGACCTCCTGTCTCAGGGCGATACAGTCTTCGATTTTGTGACCCCGCTCCTGGTGGAATTCGCAGAGGGCATTTGACTTTCTAGTGCTCGGGTCGGATCTCATCTTCTGTGGTCACTTCACTTTTAGGCCGAGCTTCACCAGTGCGCAGACTATTTCTGAGGGGGAAACACAAAAATTGTGAGCAGATAATAAAAGGGGCATACCTCTCTCATTTCGGTGGATTCCCGTTCGCGGCCTGGATGGACCTTCATCGTGCCGTGGAGGCGGCATGTAGGCGCCTCTAATGTAAGGATGATGTCTCTCCCGATTAGGTCGAGATCCCACTAGATCTCTCATGCTGTCATTTCTCCGGTCCATCTTGGACTCCATTTGGATGGAGGTCAACCGTTGGGTAGGTCCGTTGAGATCGTCCTCGTTGGCTCTTACCTCGGCACAGTAGGCGTTGTGTATCTTGTCCCAAGTGGTTGGAGGGTATTTCATGAGTCGGCTTAACAACTTTTTGGTCGCCCTCGACCCACTTCTGCTTAGCCCATTTTGAAAAGCGGCTACCGCCATCCCCTCTGATATATTTGGAAGGGCCATTCTTACATGGTTGAATCGGGCAAGTTACTCCCTGATTCCTTCGCCTTGCGATTACTTAATGGTGAATATGCCGTTCACCCTCGCCTCTACTTTCTTAGCCCCGGCATGGGCGGTGACGAACTTGTCTGCCATTTCCTCGAACATTTCTATGGAACGCGTAGGTAACTGTGAGCACCAAGTCAGCACTCCCCTTGTTAGGGTTTCTCCAAACGTCTTCAGCAATATGGATGATACTTGTTCTTTGGCGAGGTCGTTGCCTTTCATTTTTATGACATAGTGGGTCACATGATCCTCCGGGTCCGTCGTGTCGTCGTATATTTTTAAGTACGGCAGCATTTAAGGTCTTATGTATGGCGTGTGGTGCAGCCTCGTCGCTATATGGCTGCTCAACAAACCGACCGGCGTCCCTTTTAGGCAGAAGTTTTGGGGGCACCCAGTATTTTATCTACCCTTTCTTGGTGCTCTTTCATTTGGTTGCGGAGCATTTTGTTCTTGTTCTCCATCTCCTCCATCTTCCTCAAAATGGCTGTGAGGGTGTCATTACCTGCATCACTAGCATTGTGAGTAATACCTGTTGTAGGGGGGCGTACTGCTCGTCAGCTGCCGATGCAATGTCGACCCTTGCCTCTTCTCTGCTCGGCCTCCGAGCAGGCTTGTCGAGGAAGCCGGTTAGCGTGTTTGTCAAACATGTCTCAAGTAGCTTTTTCACTACAAGTGGTGCCTCTTCTGTCGTGGATGTAGAGGCCCCCTTACCGTGCGAGGTCGTGATGCTACCTGAGGTGGGGGCGAGTTGGTTCGCCTAGGAGCGGTGTTTGGTGTTATATCTTCGCCCTCCATTTCATCCACTTCGTTGATGGTGTAGAGGAGGTGGGTGGTGAGGTCGGCTATCGCCTTCCTCTTTTCCTCTCCATTGCCTGCCATGTTAGATTTGTGCAAACAAGGAAAGTATAGGGTTTTTGCAAAGTTTTTTTTTAGATCTAGAAAAACTAAACTTTTAACTAGAAAATTTCCCACAGACGGCGCCAAATTATTTGACCAAAAAGTATTAAGCCTGTTTGTTAAACTAATTAAATAAGAAGTAGTGGGTAAATCCTAGTTAAACATAATAAATCCTAGATCTGAAAAAGTTAATATAAATAACGTAGAATTGCATTTAAACCAATTTAATACAATAGGTATTAAATGATACCGTTATAAGTGTGTGGGGGAACAATGGTAAGCAATAAATATACTAAATGGCAATAAATGTAAATAGAGAAAATGATTTACCCAAATATTGAATGAGGTGGATGATTCTTCTCTCTGACAATGATGTAAGACAAACAAACGTGGGAATATAGGAAGCTTTCTCGGATCTGATGCGAGAAAGTGTGGGATGAACAATAAATCGAATCTTTGTGGAAAGACAATCTTTGTGATTTACTTGAGAGTCAACTTTTTAATGAGAGATCTTTTTCTATAGAATATTACATGCCCCTTTCTTTTCTCTCCCTTCCTCCTTATATGAGACATTTCCCTTACCTAACTTAAAGTAGAAGTGCAGAGAATATTCAGTGGAATATTTCCCTAAAACATCTTACTACAAACTAGTCGTTATTGCCGACCTGAGTTCTTGACCTCGGCCCCGATTAATCAGCTCGCCCATTGGTTTCTTCAATCTTGTACAGGACCTCGGCCTAATCGCCTTTTGGTAATCTAGCCTTGTGCCAGATTTCCTTAGTCAGATTTTGACCCATACAATTGTGTTATCAAATTATTTAATTATGATAAACTAATATAATTGAACTAAATATTCGGGGGTAAATATTACTTGCTAGTTCCTATTTACCCTTTAGTTAGAACAAAATCTTCTAAATAAATTTTCACCGCAAAAGAGCAGAAAGGAGGGATGAAATCTCAAAGTATATGTGAATATAAAGTACAATCTCTACTAATCTATACTATATTAAAAGCACGAAGGTCCTTAGCGAAATATCATTCGCCTTTTTACCTTTTTTAAAATAAAGTTAACATTAGACAAAATAGTCATTTGATTGTTTCCCTAATATTTAAAAATTATTATTTAATTAATTCCCTACTATTGAGGAATAGTTATTTAATTACTCTTTTAATATTTATAATAATATTGACATACATGCTAGGAAACATTTTCGTTTTCTACACAATAGGAAGGTTTCGTCCAACTCCATTTTTAAGAGTTATATTAAATTTTTCTTTCTAATTTAGGAAAATCTTTTTTAGTTAATAAAAATTTGTCTAATTCACACACAGTAGGAAGGTTTCAGGATTTCTTTAGTTAATAAAACTTTAGCTAATTCACATGCTATGAAACTTTTGATACTTTCAACTATATTAAAATTTAGAAGTATTAAAATTTCACACTTGGAAAGTTCTTAAATTTTGACTAATTCAAGCAAACATTAGGAAAGTTTTGATATAAATTTTTGACACTGAATTTTTTTATAAATTATATAAGATGAAGACGAGCTCTTTGAGAACTTATTAGAGTCTTTTTTCTAATAAAAGTTTTACACAATTTTATGTAAGCATGTAATTCTATAAAAGAAGTTACAATTTCACATTTTCATCATTGTAATTTGCCTTGTTCGAGGAACAACTACAAAATTAAGGTTTTCGGGTTCTCTTTCTTTGAGCAATTTTTTTTTATATTAGCAGTTGAATTTTGCATTTATGTAATTGTATTAGTAGTTGATTTTGCATGCACGAGTTTAATCAATACATTTTATTTTGATGTTCTTGATTGTAAAGCTTGGTTGAGTAGTATCCTTTTTGTATTTAGACGATATGCTTTAACCTTTTGTCAAGTTATTTCTTTTACTATTTTTTCTCGCTCGTATTGGACCTTTTTCTCCGTTTTTAGCAGCTTTTAATAGGTCTTATATTGGGCAAAATTATATTAAACTATTCTTAGAATTTTAAGATTTTGCAATTAACTAAAATTTTAATTATAATTTTTTATATTATTTGAACTAAGTAGGATTCCTAATATTTAATACTCTAAAATCATATAAGATTTTACCTTATGAAATTTTTAAAATAATTTATTTATTGAAATTAAACATGCACAGGCAACGCGTGTATCCTAATTATACACATTGATATGTTTAAAGAATTGTTTATACGATGTAATTTTAGTTGATTATACTAAATTATCATTTTTGTCAGTTTACCTGTTAATGCTTAAATAAATACGTGCAATGACTTTATTTAATTATATAATTCTATAAATATCCTTTCGAGCAATTTTAAAAAATATATAATCATTTCAATACCTTTTTATTGAATTAGTATGAATTACTAATACACATTTATCTTTAACACGGATTAACTATTGATAATTTTTAGGACAAATACCAAAAAGCAATGATAGAGCAATACCGTGAAGCTCATTAAGAGCAACTGAGGACACAATAGTAATTGTAAAAGAATCCGGCACGGATATGTCTACTAGCCTCCAGAAACTTCTTCACATGATCGGCACGCCACAAGTCTGGAACTTTCTACAAGATGCTTCCATGAGTTTCTCGAATCCTTTTTCCCCTTCTCCAAGTCATTGAGCGCATATAAAAGGAGACACTACGCACGCATTTGTCATACTTATCCAGCAATACAGTGTGAAGTTTAGTCGGTAAGTTTACTCCATTAGAGCAGTTACCTCTTTCTCTTCGGGAAGCCAGTAAGCAATCATTTGACAGTAGAGATGGCAACTTCACTTGTTCTCAGAAGGGCGGCCACTGCCTCAGCACTCCTCAACAGGCTAGTCAACCCGGTTCGCTCTGCCTCTGTTGCTCCCTCTGTTTTCCGGTCCTTCAACACCAACGCTCAGATGACAACTTTCGACGATGACGATGATCGCAGCGTTGATGTTGATCGCCGCTCCGATCGCTCCGTCTCTCGCGGGCGTGACTCTTTCCCTGGCTTCTTCTCAGGTTAGTTCTCCTGCTTCTGGTTTTTGCTCAGATTTGACCATGAAACAGAGGTAGACCTTGTGTATAAAACCGCTGATTTAGGTTCAATATAACCTCTCTTTTGTGCCTACAAGTTTATCAGAGTTAATAAGTCCCTAATTTTTTGGCACAAATCTTCGTTGTGTGTTTATTTGACCATCCGATTTTGCTCTTTTAGTAAATATATACACGCGTACTTGGTACACTTTTTTTGTTGTGTGAAGGCCTGTTAAAATTGATAATTTATGGAAGATAATCGACCTTACTGCTTTAAGAGAGCTGAGATGTTGTACTATTTGTTCCTAAGTTATAACTTTAAATGCACCGAGTATGCTGAATCGTGTGATGAACTGGTTTTGACTGATATGGTTTTTTTGGGTTTGATTAAACAGATGTGCTTGATCCATTTTCACCACCAAGGAGCGTGAGCCAACTACTAAATATGATGGACCAAATGATGGATACTCCATTCACGGCACCGCGTGGTATGGGTACTGGAGTTGGATCAAGGAGGGGATGGGACGTGAGAGAAGATGATGATGCCTTGCATATTAGAATGGACATGCCTGGGCTTGACAAGGAAAACGTGAAGGTGTCGGTGAAGCAGAACACTCTGATCATCAAGGGAGAAGGGGAGAAAGAATCAGAGGATGAAGAGTATAGGAGAAGGTACTCTACCAGACTTGAAATTCCTCAAAATCTCTACAAATTAGATGAGATTAAGGCGGAGATGAAGAATGGTGTTCTTAAGGTGGCGGTTCCTAAGGTGAAGGAAGAAGAGAGGAAAGATGTTTTCCATGTTCAAGTTGCTTGAGCTTTTAATGCTTAGTTTGTGTTTGAGTCTGGTGTTATAAACATTTTGCTTCTTTTCCCCTAGCTTTTGGATGTAGTAATTTTCTGTGTGGAAAAGTAAAAGACGACCTGCTAAAAAAGATACGGTTGTAAGTGCCGCTTTAGATTAATTGGAAGTTGAGTATAATAATCTGCTTCTCCTAGCTGCAAAAAGTGTGTGGGGCGTTATGAGTTTTATTTTGCTGTACCAACTGCATTGCAAGAGAAGATTATTTAAAAGCAAGCTATCATTATTTGAAGCAAGGGTCAAGAAAAAACTTCTGTATGAAGATTGACGAACAAAGTTAAGGAAGTTGGATAGAAGGGTTGAAGTTGCAGAAAATCAGTTTATCTTAGTGGGTATATATATATTCAGTTTTATCTCTAATTCTGAAGTCACCTTCTTAAAGAACTTCTGTTATATTGAAGATTAGAATTAGTCTCTCTGCTTTTCTAGCAAAAGCTAACTGAGTCATTGCTTCTTTAACCCGTTCTTGGTTGAGGTCTGTGAGCTTTACTTTTGACTCAAAAGTTGTTTAATACTTAAATCAATCAATGAAGTTGTTTAATACTTAAATCAATCAATGATTAGATTCGAGATGAATAACATGAATAGAAAAACATAACCGAGTATAAAAGTTGGCGGTGATTATGGCCAGATTTAATATCATAAAGAAATATGCATTAAGTAACATTAAGTGCCAATAAAATGTAAATAAAGGAATGGATTTACTCGATCTTGAGCGAAGCGGATCCTCTCTCATTTGATAAAAGATGAAGATGAAGATGAATGATAGACAAATACACGAATCTTAGGATTCTTTTGAGATCTCATGAAGTTTTGGGATCACAGATCCTCTTTTACCTATTTTCTAGAGAGAAGTAGAGGGAGAGGGATCGAGGAAGAGACCCCCTTCTTGGGAAGTCCTCCCTTCTTATTTATAAGGAGGGTATTCATAGAAAATCCTAAAAAAAGGGTACAATTTATTAGAGGGGATATTCGGTAGAATATTCCTTTTGAGTATTTCAAAGCAAACTAGTTGTTTGATGACGGTCCGACCTTGGCCTGTCACCTCGGCTATTGATGACGGTCCGACTTTGGCCTGTCCGACCTTGGCCTATCTGATCACGACCTCGGTCATTGATGACGGTCCGACCTTGGCCTGTCTGACCACGATGTTGGTCGTTGATGAAGCCTGTCTGACCACGACCTTGGTTATTGATGACGGTCCGACCTTGGCCTGTCTGACTACGACCTTGGTTATTGATGACGGTCCGACCTTGGCCTGTCTGACCACGACCTTATGTCTCCACGTGCCGAATTTCTCTGATCTAATTTTTGACCCATACAGTTAGTCCCTCCGCTTATCGAGGTCGTCTCTTGGTCGAGCTCGGTGAGCGGACTTCATTAATCATAATTTTGAGAAATTCGGATGGGGAGGTCGACTAGTATGGGTTGCCGCTGAAGATACCGATGGAGAATATCTTGGAGGTGGTGGTGAAGAGAGTGGCGATGACGACGTCGAGTGAAAAGATAACTGTCTTTTTTGGCCATTGATCCGGGTCGTATGTAATCTGCGACTATTTGCGCAGTGGCTTTGCATAAAGAAGAATTTTTCGTTGTTATTCGCCTCGTACTTTTTCCATGTATTTCACCATTAATGGTGGTGGTGAATCTGATCCAGGTTCCATGGATGCAAGTTCTTGCAATAGTTCCGCAATATCAGTTGGCGGCGTGACTGGATCAATATTTAGTTTTGCTTCTAAGATTCTAGAACATACGTCCAGAGCAGAAACATTATGAAAGAAGTACATTTCGGTATTTTGGTATGGCAATAACATCCTGAACTACCAAAGACATGAGAATGTCATAAATGACAACAATTCTCTTGACTTTATCTGCTGCAGACAAATTCTTAAAAAGATCTTGCCACCAGTCGTCGAGACTCCATAGCAGCGTAGAAAGAAGGTGTTTAAATTGGAAGGGTAAAAGTCGTTGCTATCAGGAGGAATGTTGTCGAGAATAGTGTGACCACTAAAATTATATAGGTGTGTTGGGTCATGGACTCAAATTATAGATGAGACCAGAACCTATCTCTCTCATTTTCTTGTACTCCCAATATAATTTGGATGCTAGCAGTGATTATTGTTTCATTTTCACGTTTCCCTATTCAATTTGAATGAGGCCTAGTCGTGAATCAAGTTCGAGCTAAGGTCGAATGAGAGTCGAATGAGAGTGAAGTCGAATTATTCCTTTGGCGATGGCCTTTGGCCGTAGAGGTGTTACTTTGGGCGAAGGCCGAAATGTTAACCCGTTGTAATTCGAGCGAGGTCGAATTCCTTTTTTTTTTTGGCGAAGGCCCTTGGCCTTAAAGGGTGTTATTTCGAGCTTATTGAAATGTTAACCCGTTATCATTCGATCGTGGTCGAACTCTTCTTCTTTGGCGAAGACCCTTGGCCTTAAAGGTTGTTATTTCGAACTTATCGAAATGTTAACCCGTCGTCGTTTGATCAATATCGAACTCCTCTTTTTGGCGAAGGCCCTTGGCCTTAAAGAGTGTTATTTTGAACTTATCGGAATGTTAACCCATTGTAATTCGAGCGAGGTCGAGCTGTCAAACTTTGATGGAGAAGGCACTTAGCCTGAGTCCCAGTTCGAGCGAGGTCGAACTGTCAATCTTTGATGGCGAAGGCACTTAGCCTGAGCCCCAGTTCGAGCGAGGTCGGACTGTCAATCTTTGATGGCGAAGGCACTTAGCCTTAAACTTAGTTCGAGCGAGGTCGAACTTGTCAAACTTTGATGGCGAAGGCACTTTGCCTTAAACTCAGTTTGAGCGAGGTCGAACTTATCAAACTTTGATGGCGAAGGCACTTAGCCTGAGTCCCAGTACAAGCAAGGTCGAACTGTCAATCTTTGATGGCGAAGGCACTTAGCCTTAAACTCAGTTCGAGCGAGGTCGAACTTGTCAAACTTTGATGGCGAAGGCACTTAGCCTGAGTCCCAGTTCGAGCGAGGTCGAACTGTCTATCTTTGACGGCGAAGGCACTTAGCCTTAAACTCAGTTCGAGCGAGGTCGAACTTGTCAAACTTTGATGGCAAAGGCACTTTGCCTTAAACTCAGTTGAACTTGTCAAACTTTGATGGCGAAGGCACTTTGCCTTAAACTCAGTTCGAGCGAGGTCGAACTTGTCAAACTTTGATGGCGAAGGCACTTTGCCTTAAACTCAGTTCGAGCGAGGTCGAACTTGTTAAACTTTGATGGCGAAGGCACTTAGCCTTTAACTCGATTTACTTAATTTTTCTTGCATTGGAGAATATGATGTATTTCCTGGGGGAGTCTCAGTTTGCTTAATTTTGCTTGTATTGGAGAATACGACGCATTTCCTTGGTGATTGCTCCTGCTTCTATTCCACTTAGAGAAATAGTTAGTTAAAATAAAATAAAAGCATTTGTTACCTCAGTTTGATCTAGTGCAAAGAAATGCTTGGAGGGCAAGCACAATTAGCAAGAAGCGGTGACGCTGAAGTAAAGTCGAGCCTCTCTTAAATTCATCACTGTTTCTTATTCTTCTGTTGATCATCATCATCTACTGTTTGAGTGGTGGGCTGTAGTTGATCATCATTGGTAGCAGTTTGGTTACATCTCCCATATTGACAAGGAGGGAGTTCGGCCAGGATTCAGCTGCTACAAATTGGCCAGATTTATTCACGACTTCGAGACCATTGACGTTTTCATCATCCTGTAGTATAGTGAGAAAATATGTGTCTGTGTGTGAAGGAACCCCAGTGGAACCTATAGTTTCCGGCGTGAAGCTGTACTTGTTAAACCTAAACTAGCATGGCCATCCCTCAAAAGAAACATTCTTTAAACCCAACCCTTCACTAATTGTGTGCGCCATGTCCATGAATAGTTCATGAATAGCAGCAGCATACTTCATAATTCTCTCCGTTTACAGTTATAATCAAACGATATTGAGCATTAGTGTCTTAGAGGAACAATCTTTTTGAATTTAATTGGTTCAGTATGAGACGTATATATGTACGTAGACTGATTTTACGTTTTTGGAGAACTCCAAACAGATACAGTCTTCTAGTTTTGAGTGACGTGAGAAACTACTCCAGTAGATAACAGAACATTTGCTTAAAGTTTACACTAGTGTGTGTGTATATGCCCAAAACGAAATCCAAAAGTCAGTACTCTGTTTACTTCCGCGGAGCTGAGAAACCCCAATTAGAAGTCGGGTTCCCATCAATTTTGTGCGACAAAGGGCGGATAAACCAGTCGTTTGTGCTTTTTTCCTTGTCCGCCATGGACTTGATCAAAAGCATAGATTCTGCTCTTTCTTTATTGTCAAACAACAAAAGACGAGAGAGAGAGNGGGTTTGGGTATAGGACTTTTTCAGAAAGCTTTGACATGTGATGCATGAAGATTTTATTGGTCATTACCAAGCAAAAGTCGTGGTAAATGTATGTGTTGTAGAAGCTACTCAAGAACTTGCTAGGATTGAATTTTAGATCTAGGGAAAACTATAATTTTAACTAGAAAATCCCCACAGACGGCGCCAAATTGTTTGACTCAAAAGTTGTTTAATACTTTCTAAGCAAATCAATCAATGAAGAAGGGGTAAATCCTAGTTAAGGATAATTAACTCTAGATCCGAGATGAATAACATGAATAGAAAAACATAGCCGAGTATAAAAGTTGGCGGCGATTATGGCCAGATTTAAAATCATAAAGAAATATGCATTAAGTAACATTAAGTGACAATAAAATGTAAATAAAGGAAGGGATTCACCCGATCTTGAGCGAAGCGGATCCTCTCTCATTTGATAAAGATAAAGATGAATGATAGACAAATACACGAATCTTAGGATCCTTTTTGGATCTCATGAAGTTTTGGGATCACAGATCCTTTTTTAAGAGATGTGTTTACATATTTTCTAGAGAAAAGTAGAGGGAGAGGGATCGAGAGAGAGACCCCCTTCTTGGGAAGTCCTCCCTTCTTATTTATAAAAGGGTATCCATAGTAAATCCTAAAAAAAAGGGTACAATTTAGAGGGAATATTCGGTAGAATATTCCTTTTGAGTATTCCAAAGCAAACTAGCTGTTTGATGACGGTCCGACCTTGGCCTGTCCGACCTCGGCTATTGATGACGGTCCGACTTTGGTGTATTGGGAAAAAACTGAATTTAAATATTGAAGATGACGTGTCATGACATGTGGACCGGTCAAATAGTCAAAGCATGGTAATCAGTTAGAAGGCACGAGCAACAACAGATACGGGAGAGAAGATACTTAAAGGCACGAGCTATTATTCAGATGAAACGAAACTCGTACCTGTTCGAGTCATTTAAAGCTCGAAGATCAGAAGGAATTGAAGACATGAATCTGACAGCGTAAAAGAGTCCAAATTCAACATTAAATGCCAAATACGTTAGAGAATTTGTATTTAATAAGAATGATTGAGTAACGTTTCTTTTAATGTCATTTATTGCTCGTAATTGCCTCATTAAGACAGAGGCATTACACTTTCTATTAGAATTAACTATAAAAGGAGAAGGTCACAACATCTGTAGGAGAAAATATCATTGCGATTATACTGAAATATATACTTATTCATTGCTTTATTGTTGTTCTCAAAATCTCTCCTTTCTTGATTATCAGTAACCCGATTTCTTTCTTAAATTCAAGTTTTAGCCAAATATTCAGTTTTTTGGTTAAACAAATTGGTTGCGTTACCGGGAATTTGATAATCTGTTTTCTTTAAGTTACATTTTATCTGTTATTATCATCATGTCGAACAACAACAACAACAACAATAACAGTGAAAATACCTTGGGAAACCATGAAAATCAAATCCATTTTACAAAACATTAACGTGGTTCCTTCCCCTCAAAATTCACCACGTCAATCTCGTGAAGGCACTCCTACTCCTGAATCTCGTGCTGTTGAACAAGAGCAATCTGAATATTTTGAAGGAGCAGATGACGCTTTACAGAAAGTAATTGATGCACGGGTTAGCAAAGCTCTTCAAGCTTTAGTTAGTCGATTACCTGTTGCACCACCCACACCTACGCCTAATAACAATACATTGGAGAATCCTCGTTCTGGCCTTGTTAATTCTGGAAATGGAGGAACCCTCAGTGAACCACAGGAAGGAGAACCAGGTAATTCAAATAATTCTCATTTGCAAAATTTAGTACTAACTTTGCAGAAACAGCTTAAGGAATAAAATGAGCGCATCGAGCAAATCCCTGGAGTTTCCCCTGTGATCAAAGGAGTGGATGTGGATAAGTACTCGCAACAACCTTGGAAACCAAGTGCTGCTCCCCTTCCAATCCCTAAAAAGTTCAAAATTCCTGACATCTCGAAATATGATGGCACAACAGACCCACGTGATCACGTAACTGCATTTACTACAGGTGTAAAAGGCAACGATTTGACCAAGCAAGAAATTGAGTCCGTGTTCGTCAAAAAATTTGGAGAAACACTCACCAAGGGTGCATTAACCTGGTATTCTCTTTTACCTGAAAATTCTATAAACTCTTTTGCTGAGCTTGCAGATTCTTTTATTAAAGCGCACTCGGGAGCTCAAAAGGTTGAAAAGAGAATGGAAGACATTTTCAAAATTAAACAAGGGGACTCAGAGTTGCTCAGAGATTTTGTTGATAAATTCCAACGTGAAAGGATGACTTTACCCCGTGTACCTGATAATTGGGCTGCAATAGCTTTTGCAAGCAACTTAAATGATAAAAGTTCAGAAGCCACGAGAAGACTTAAAGAAAGCCTTCGAGAGTTCCTTACAACCACGTGGAATGACGTTTATAACAGGTACAGTACGAAGTTGCGAATTGAGGAAGATACCGTACCTCAGTTTCATCATGAAGAAAGGAGCAATTCCAGGAGGTTAGAAACCGAAAAAAGATCAGGTAAAAACAGATACGATCCATATATGGGACCTGCAGGAAAAGACTCACGGTCAAAGGAGGATAATCGACGATATGATCAAAAATCGAGGAACAGGGAATCTGGTTCTTCATCAAGGTTCAGAAATGACCGAAACAGACAAGAGTCACGAGATGATGACAGAGGTTTAAAAGCGAGATTCGGTGGGTATAATTTCAATGTCACTACCTCCGAGCTCGTAGCTGTTTTAAGAAGCATGGGAGACAAGGTACGGTGGCCAAAAGAGATGCGGTCAAATCCAAATAGGCGCAATCCAGATCATTGGTGCGAATTCCACAATGATCACGGGCATAAGACTTCAGAATGTAGATTCTTACAAAGTGAAGTGGACCATCTATTGAAACAAGGGTATCTCACTGAGTTATTTAGTGAGAAAGGTAAGCAAGCCTATATGAAAAATAGGCAAGAGCCACCAAAGCCCCCATCACCCAAGAGAACCGTGAATGTTATAAGTGGGGGAGAAGATATTTATGGTGTAACATATACGGCTTCCAACAAGGTTTCTAAAGTAACGATTACACGCGGGAAACGGGTACGACAGGTTTTAGAAAATGAAAGTATTTCTTTCGATGATGCAGATACTGAAGGAGTGATGACCCCCCACAACGACGCACTGGTAATATCTTTACTTGTACACGACACTAATGTAAAACGAGTTTTGATTGATCCAGGAAGTTCCGTAAATATTATACTACTAAGGGTATTACGTGAAATGCAGCTGAAGACAAAATGATACCGAAGGCGCATACCTTTTCCGGGTTCGACAATTCAAGTGTGGTAACAAAAGGAGAGGTAGTTCTAACAACTTTTGTTGCAGGTGTTGTTAAAGAAACTAAATTTCAGATAGTCAATATGGAAATGGCTTATAATATGATCATGGGAGACCTTGGATCCATGATATGGATGCTNGTTGAATGGAAAGTGGGTTCACCTAAAGAATTTAATAGCTTATGGGCACGTTAGTTTTGGGGTTCCTTGTTATTAAGAACCCACAACCAAACTTTTGAGCCTAGTATACAAACAAACAATGCACTAATATATTTAAAATGACTATTATGCCCTTGGTTAACCTCCTCTTCTCTCTTCTAAATATTAGAATAGAAATTTATATGCATAAAATTGATCTCCTATATTTTTAAAATGTTAAATATCTATTTTAAATCATTTAGTACACAAAATTATTTTCCAGAAATTATTTATAATTTATTATAAATTATATGGGAAAATTTGGCTATTTAAAATATAGCCAGATTTGCCTTTCAATTTCAGCCTAATTTCAACCCAACACCCAGCCCAATTCTTGATTAAATTACCCGACCCAAGCCCTAAATGCGCCTACCCGACCCAAGACCCCATTAAATCATGGCCGTTGATCTAAAAGATCAACGGCCCTCGTAAAAACTTACCTTTTCAATTCCATACGACCCCCTAACCCTAATCACTTCTCTACATCCCCCGCCCTAAAATTCCCTCGGCTCTCAAAACGCTCTCAACCTAGCCCTAATCTTCAACCGCCGACCTCCCATCTCCGGATCTCCGCTCACCTCTCATCGTCTCTTAAGCCTCCAATGGCTTCTCTCATGCCACGCTCACCTTCTCTAAGGTCTTCAAGGGCCCTGGGCCACGCCGACTTGCATCTAGGGTTTGCTATTTGGCTGTTCTTGGCCACTCCGGTGTGATTTCAAGCAAAATCATGTTGTATTTGTCGCAATCCATGGGTTTCTAGACAGGTTCTTGCATTTCTATATGGATTTCTTCTGAAACCCTAATTTCTTCCCGCATCTCCTAGATCTGTACGATTTTAAAACGATTCGAGTCTGTTTCTTTGATGTTTTACACTGTTCTTGAGTCCTTTTTACAAGAATCATCGATTTCAAAGTGTTTTCACCCCCTTCTAAAATTAGGATTTTCGGAACTTCTTCTAAAACTTTGTTTAAACCGATTCTTTATATTTAAACTTCTATCCCTTGCATATTTCGACTGATTCTATGATTTTACTGCTTTTTCAACTCGCCTATGTTAAAAGCCCTAATTTTTCTTTCGTTTGGTTTCTGTGTATTAGCATGAGTGACCGGTTCTCATTTTTTGAGTTCTTGTGATTTCTAGTGACTGCCTCGCCTTGATATGCTTCTAGTGAGTTTTTTTNGCAACAAAAGCGGATTCAGCTGGGATTGATTCATCGAGGGGAGCAAGAGTCACGGAAGCTTCAGCTTCCTCAAACTGATTCATAGAAGTTTCACCCTCGGGAGCTGGAATTGCAACATTTTCAACTTCAATTGCCACAGCAGCGGCTTCTTCATTTAAAGGTTCTTCAGCTACGGGAGCTTCATCTGCCGGCGAAGGAAAGTCAAGTGGTTGTTGGGTCATCTCAATGGTTTTCAAAACCTTGGCCAATTCCGATTCTAAATCAAAGTTTTCTTGACTGGCCTCAGTTAAAGCATCACGACGAGAGTTTAGAAAAGCCCAACTCACCTCTATGTTAAATTTCTCCTCAAGAAGTTCATAATCCCTTTCCCACATAGCAAGATCATTCTTTAACACTTGATTTTCAGCTAAAGTGGAATCAAGGGTAGCTTCAAGGGAGGCATGAGAACTCTCTAATGCATGAACCTTATCAGAGGAGATCTTCAAATCAGCTTGAGCTTGAGTCAAGTTTTGTACTAACTCTCCTGCATACTCTTCTTTCTTGTTCAAGAGTGCCTTAAGTTCTCTGATTTCTTCACTTGACTTTGATAATTGCTCCAAAAAGGAACACTCAAGGCGCTCCTTGTCCTTCTCGGCTTTAGTAGAAGAAGCCTTGGTTTTCGCTAATTCCGAAGTCAGAGTCCGCTTTTGCTGCTCCAGGTTATGGTTGCTTTCTTCAATTCTTTTATCGTTTCTTGAGCATTTTTAAATTGTTCCTTCCAATTAGTTGCTTCCAGCTGGGCTTCCCTAGCTACCCTCTCAGCTTCGAGAATAGTCTTATCAGATTCACGAGCCTTCTTTTCTAAAAGGGAAATTCTTCCCATCAATTCCGTGCCAATAAGGTTGGCCTACAAAGACAACTCATGAAGATAATAATCTAGAGATAAAAAAAAACTTATTAGAAAGTAAAGGAAGAATACCTTCAACGTAGAATGAACTATGTCATTCATCAAAGTTAAGCAACTGTGGCTGTCCATCTTCTTCTTCTCAATATCTCCAATTAAAGGCTTAAGCCAGACATCTGCTCCACCAGACTTCCTTAAAAGACTGTTATTAGCAGGAACCTCAAGTGTTGCACTTCTCATAGCCAAAGTTCTGCTACTGGAACCCTCCTCTGCATGCTGAACAGAGGAAAGGGGAGCTATAGGAGGAGGAACGGTGGAAGAGGTGAAAATAACAGGAGTCGAGGGAGCCGAAGCAGGTAAGGGAGCAGAAATTGGCAAAGAAGCAGGAACAGATAAAATGGGAAAAGATGTACTTGAAACCAAAGGAGGAATAGAGGGAATAGGAATAGAAGAGGAAAGAGGAACCTCATCTAAAACCAGACCTAGTTCACCACTTTCGAAACCGTCAGTGAAGAGACGTTGAGTGGATTCAATGGTGTCCCTGGGAATGGTTTCATCATCGGAAACAATATTAACAGGAGAGGAGGCACGGGTAGGAGAAATTTCAGCTTCATCTTCGGAAATGATGCGTCTCCTGGCTCTAGGTCTAGCTACCAAAGAGGTGTCTTCATCTTCATCATCCTCAGAATCCTCTTCAACAACTTTCCTCTTTGACAGTGTAGCTTGTGCTCTCTCCAAAGAAAGAGGAGTACCAAAAGAAGCTCTAAGGGCAATAGCTACTTCAGCTGACATTCCTCGAATAGCAAATCCTGACAAAAAGAAGGATAAAAAGTTAAAAGAGGGGAAAGAATTTAACATACGGGAAACAATAAGGGACGCATACCGTGAGTTTTTACTTTCCAACCATGTTTGTTAGAAATAGATTTCCAGGTTCGTGCCTCCATAGGCACGGCCTTCAAAATAGCATCTACCCAACCACGGAAATTAGGAACGGCTTCCACATCTCCCATGGTTGCTACAAAAAAGCAAAAAAGAATGAAATTAGAAAAGGAGTTGAAATAAAACAGATACGGTAAGAAAGAAATACTTACGTGCAAGGTTCCATTTCTCAGGAAAAGGAATATTTAATTCACCCACCAAATCAACCGTGGGTACCGCAACATAACGGGTGTACCAGCCTCGATCTTTATCATCTTCAGGGCTTACCAAAACCCTTTTACTTCTTGCAGTTAGGGTAAAAACACCATTGCGGAACAGCTTGGGGTGATAAAGATGAATCAGATGAGAGAAGGTAAAATCAACATCAGCTTTTACCGATACATACCTTAAACAAGCTACTGCTCTCCATACGAGAGGGCCAATTTGAGCCAAACAAATTTTGAAAAAACGACAAAAATCGAGTATGACTGAATCGATAGCAGGAATAAATCCCAAAGTAAAGGGATAAGTATAAACAGAGGAAAAACCAATCCTATAAGAAGATATTCTCTTGTTTGGGTTAGGAATAACTATATGAAGGTCATCTCTCCAACGACAATCTTTTCGAACAGTGGAAATTAAGGGTTCAGTAATTAAAGAAGGATAGGTGTCAGCTCTATCTAATTTAATTACTTGGTCACGAAGGGATTCTTTATCATGCTCGAAAGATAAGTCGGTTGGCACTATTTCTTCAACCAAAGGTTCTTGCATAGACTCAGAAGATTCTTTGCCTTTAGAGGAAGATCTATTAATGAAAGAACCTCTAGAAATAGTACCAGAGCTAGAAGAAGGAGTGATGGAACCAGAGGTACCACCACGAATGGATCCAAGGCCACGAAGCCTACCCCCTCTACCCCTTTTATGTCTCACAGGGGCATCGGGGAAACTGTCAAGAATTGGGACTCTCCTAGGGTTGGAATTTGAAGATGACATGGTAGAAAGATGTGAACAGAGGAAGAAGTGAATAGAAGTAAATATTGAAGTATTAGGTAAAAATTTGTGGAAGAAAGGTTAAGTTTATATATAAAAGTGACCGTCAAAGACTAAGAAGTAATGATGGAAAGCCTATAATAAAGGCAACTATCACTTCGTGAATAGTGGAGTTGAAGGAGCCTTGAAAAAAGGCTGCAGAATTATAGACCTAATGAGAAGGTGACACGTATGCAATGCATTAAATAGAAAAGACAACTGAAACGTTAGTACTGTCATAGCATTAATTATGGCAAAAATCCTTTTTAATGAAGATCCACTTCCCAAATATTTAATTGATAAATAAATGGAAAGTGGGGGGACTATCTGTATTGGGAAAAAACTGAATTTAAATATTGAAGATGACGTGTCATGACACGTGGACCGGTCAAATAGTCAAAGCATGGTAATCAGTTAGAAGGCACGAGCAACAACAGATACGGGAGAGAAGATACTTAAAGGCACGAGCTATTATTCAGATGAAACGAAACCCGTACCTGTTCGAGTCATTTAAAGCTCGAAGATCAGAAGGAATTGAAGACATGAATCTGACAGCGTAAAAGAGTCCAAATTCAACATTAAATGCCAAATACGTTAGAGAATTTGTATTTAATAGGAATGATTGAGTAACGTTTCTTTTAATGTCATTTATTGCTCGTAATTGCCTCATTAAGACAGAGGCATTACACTTTCTCTTAGAATTAACTATAAAAGGAGAAAGTCACAACATCTGTAGGAGAAAATATCATTGCGATTATACTGAAATATATACTTATTCATTGCTTTATTGTTGTTCTCAAAATCTCTCCTTTCTTGATTATCAGTAACCCGATTTCTTTCTTAAATTCAAGTTTTAGCCAAATATTCAGTTTTTTGGTTAAACATTTGGCCTGTCCGACCTTGACCTATCTGACCACGACCTTGGTCATTGATGACGGTCCGACCTTGGCCTGTCTGACCACGACCTTGGTCATTGATGACGGTCCAACCTTGGCCTGTCTGACCACGATCTTGGTTATTGATGACGGTCCGACCTTGGCCTGTCTGACCACGACCATATGTCTCCACGTGCCGAATTTCTCTGATCTAATTTTTGACCCATACACTTTAGGCTACTGTAGATCTGAATTTGAAATCCTAATGAAATGTTGAAACAGAAAAAGTGGAAAAACACAGGTTCGAGAATGAAATTTAAGTGTCGCGTTCAAGTGGTACAGTAGTAATTTCTTGACAAAGAAACCAAATTGAAGTAAATGGAAGTGTGTAGAGATTGCACAAAGTGTAAGAATGTATTCGTGGGGATGCACTATGAGTTTATGACTTATTACTCTTGGCTCGTCGCTGGGAGGGTATTATTTGAACTTCAATTGGTTTGCTTCAAGTTGCTTAACATAATCCAAAATAGCAGTACTAATTGTTTACTTTTTTAGAGAAACTAAACAAAACATTTTAAAACGATGACATTCTGAAATTTAGTCCTAATTAACAATCAACTATGCTCACTAGGCCTTCTGGTAGACAAGGAGCGTCCAAACCCAATTTAGGATCGGGCATTCACGCAAGTATCCCAAGTAAGCCTTACTGGTATTTTACAAAAAATTGAATCGAGTTTTGCCTGTTTTTGGACTACCCCAAAAAATTTCCTATCTCAAATCAACAACCAAATATCCTAGTATCAATTCAAACGATAATGACTTTATCAATTAACAAAAACAAATATCTCCCATTAATAGTCCATCCACTAACAACTAGAAATACTACTTTAGCTCCAATTTTTGATAAGAATGAGCGATACTCAACATAAGTTTTTACTAACAGAAAATACTCTAGACACTAAAAGAATGACTATGGAGCGACTCTAAGAGCTCAAAGAAAAGACCATAACAATAAATAAAATCTCTTGCGAGGCTCACCAAGAACTATTAACCTGTGCGCTCTAATTAACGAAATCCTCGCATGCGTCAACTGCTGTCTCTGTAAAATAAATTAGCGGGGAATGAGTCACTAGCTCAGTGAGTAATAACACTTAACCACAACCGTTTTTATTGGGGACAAGGCAGAAAACATTCTAGTATATTAAATAGAAAATATCATAAAAATTCCCTTTCAGAAACAATAAATAATTTTTAGTCTCATCATATTTTTCTTGTAGTATAATACAATTAACAATTCAGTAATAAGCTCGGTAACCACTGTATAATATCAATATTCACATTTGAGAGGTTTCAATAAACGGATCATGTAATTGGTATAACTGTGGACATCTTTGCAAGAAGTCAAATATAACAGTAGTACCTACTCGAGGGAAATCAGTAACGGTATGCTAGTTCTACCTTCCCAATGGCGAGGGCTTTAACGGTAATCGGTAATTACAAGGTGCACCAGGTCAAACGAACTCGCTGTTAGCTACGGGATCCTTCAAAATCTACTCCCGTTTATACTTGTCTCTATAATCCGTATATACTCGTAAGAAAATATTTTAAAACAATATAGGGTATTTCGGTTCTTATCAAATTATGTAATTTTATTCGATAACAGTAAATTCAAGTAACGGTAAAAAATATCTAGTGACACTAAAAATATTTAACACAACGGCAATCATCTCAAATAACTATTTCGGTATCATATTGAGTAAAAGGCATGTCCCACATGCAACTCAAAATAATCGGTAACATATTCATATTAAAAATCATGTGTAAATCATGCAAGTTGTGAAAATACAAATTGCGGTAAGATTATTACTCACAGTACTCGTGCTAAATACCAAACTCGTCATCTCAAACGATCTGTACGACTTTCTTGAATCAATCTATAACCACATCAACACCAGTCTCGTGTTAATCGCCTCATTTAGGCTAAATCCATCACTATTTAGAATATCCAATCCACCGATTTTTATATTTTATCATCAATTTGCCGAATTATGTTTACCCATGCTATGAGTAATTTAAATTAGTCCAAAATATTTTAAATAAAAAGGTATTATAGTTTATTCCCTGTACTGTTCAATTTCCTTAATCGTGTGCATAAGTTGAAACTAAAATAACATTATTGTCCATAATATTCCTTCTTAATTGGTACTTATCTTTTGTACTCAATACTAGACTTACCACATTCAAACCCAAATTCGACATTGTCCATTGCAATACAGTTAAACACCAAAACTCAATCCTTGTACGCTAACTTAATTTACACCTAAAACAAAGATCATATATAATGAGACTAGTTTAAGTACAAATACATCAATACCCTTCTTTTTCCCAAGTGAATTTATCCTACAGTAGCATTGAGCCAACTTCCAATTGCATAATTTGCCCAGACTAACTCTTATTGGTATTAAATTTCTTATACATTGTGAAACTCTTCAAATATATAAACTGAGATAAAAAGAATTACCAGAAGAAAAGAACCCAGATGAGAAATTCGAGGATTTCCCGTAACAACCAGTGCGTATTTAAAATTTCTCAAGGTTTGGTTCCAGCCACTTTCTTCTTCTTCTTCTTCTTCTTCTTCTTCTTCTTCTTCTTCTTCTTCTTCTTCTTCTTCTTCTTCTTCTCCTTTGTTTCCTCCTCTATCATTTTTTTTTCTTTCTTTCTTAGTGTTTAGCTTCTATTGTTTAGTAGTAGCTTTGCTGCGTCCCTTTTCCCTTTTTCCCCTTTTGCCGCTTCTCTTTCTGATGGGCTTTAGCTCATTCTCCTATTATCTCTTCTTTTTTTGAGTTAAAGACTTATATGCGCTTATTAATATATAGGGTATTATATTCTCCCCCACCTTATGAAATTTGGTCTCCGAATTAAACTCAAGTACGCACCAGTAGACGGAAACAAATGGGGGTACTTGACTCGCATAGCATCTTCTATTTCTCAAGTAGCTTCTTCAACTATATGAATTCGACATAAGACTTTTACGAACTCAATTTCTTTTGACCGTAGCTTTCTTACTTGCCTATCAACAATAGCCATCGGTTCCTCCTCGTAAGACAACTTTTCATCAAGCGGTATAGCATGTGCTTCAAGCACCTGAGATGAGTCTGATATACATTTCCTTAGCATTGAGACATGAAACACTGGATGAATAAAGGACAACTCAGGAGGAAGTGCCAAACAATAAGCCACAGTGCCCACTTGGTCTAATATCTCATACGATCCTATAAACCTGGGCTCAACTTGCCTTTTTTCCCAAACCGCATCACACCTTTCATAGGGGAGACTTGTAGGAACACTTTGTCCCCAATTGTGAACACTAAATCTCTTCTTCTCTTATCAGCATAAGACTTTTGTCTACTTTGAGCTGTAAGCAATCTCTGTCATCAACTGGACCTTGTCCATAGCTTCTTGTACTAGGACGGGTCCCAATAAGTTAATCTCACCGACTTCAAACTATCCGATAGGAAAACGACATCTTCTACCATACAATGCTTAGTACGATGCCACTTGAATACTAGACCGGAAGCTATTGTTGTAAGAAAATTCAGCTAAAGGTAGATAAGCGTCCCAACTACCTCCAAACTCAAGAATGCAAGCTCTCAAAAAATCCTCTAAGATCTGTATAGTACGTTCAGACTACCCGTCTGTCTGTGGATGAAATGCAGTACTAAGATCTACTCGTGTACCTAATGCTTCTTGAAAAGATTTCCAAAAGTGTGAAGTAAATTGTGATCCTCTATCAGAGATGATGGATATTGGAACTCCCTGAGGTCGGACAATTTCGTTCATAAATAACTGTGCATACGTCACTCCACCATATGTAGTCTTCAATGGCAAATGGTGTTCTGATTTTGTCGATCGATCTACAATTACCCACACAGAATCATAACCTCTAAGAGTATCGGGTAAGCCAGTCACAAAATCCATGGCAATTATTTTCCATTTCCACTCTGGAATCTCAATTTATTGTAGTAGTCCTGCTGGTCGCTGATGCTCAGCCTTGACCTGCTGACAAGTCAAACAATTAGAAATAAAGTTAGCAACATCTTTCTTCATACATTCCTACCAATAAAATTGCTTTAGGTCATGATACATTTTTGTGGATCCAGTATGTATAGTATATCTTGAGTTGTGGGCTTCTTCAAGAATAGCTTAAATCAACCCATCTACGTTTGCTACACATAACCTGTCTCCCATTCGAAGAACACCAGCACACCAGCACTTTCAACAATCATATCCATGCTTTTACCAGCTAAGGCCTCATCTCTGTATTTGCATAATCGCTCATACTCATATTGGGTGGCCTTAATGCACTCAACTAATGAATACTTAGCCTGAGCACAAGCCAACAATGCCTCTGAATTTCCGACACTAAATCTGATACCTAAATCTTCTAGTCTCTGAATATCTATGGCCAAAAGTCTCTTTTCAGGAGCTATATGTGCCACACTCCCCATAGATTTTTTGCTCAATGCATCAGCCACCACATTGGCTTTCCCAGGATGATATAAAATAGACCAGTCATAGTCTTTGAGTAGTTCCATCCACCGACGTTGCCGAAGATTCGATCTCTCTGCTGAAAGATATACTTTAGACTTTTATGGTCAGTATAAATCTCACAAGTTTCGTCGTATAGGTAATGCCTCCAAATTTTTAGAGCAAATACCACTACAGCCATCTCCAAATCATGTGTAGGATAGTTTTGCTCATGCTTTTTCAATTGTCTCGAAGCATAAGCTATAACGCGACCATTTTGCATGAGAACACATCCTAATCCCACCCTCGAGGCATCAGAGAATACTGTAAATCCTCCTGAACCTGATGGTAAGGCTAATATTGGTGCAGTTGTCAAACATGTTTTGAGTTTCTAAAAGCTCTGCTCACATTCCTCCGTCCACTGAAACTTTGCATTTTCTGTGTTAGCTTAGCCAGTGACGCTGCTATTCTGGAGAAATCCTACACAAAACGCCTATAATAGCCTGCTAAGCCTAAAAAGCTGCGAATCTCTGTAGGAGAAGTAGGTCTGGACCATTTCTGCACAGCTTCGGTCTTCTTAGGAGCTACCATAATTGGATACAACATGCCCCAGAAATGATACTGAGACTAGCCAAAATTCACACTTTGAGAACTTAGCATAAAGCCGATGTTCTCGCAATGTCTGCAACACAGTCCTCAAATGATTCTCATGTTCACCTTGGCTACGAGAATATATCAGGATATCATCGATAAATACTATTACTAATCTATTAAAAAACGGCTTGAACACCCTATTCATTAAATCAATAAAGGCAGCTGGAGCATTAGTCAGTCCGAAAGGCATCACAAGAAACTCATTTTGCCTGCATCGAGTTCTGAAAGCAGTCTTAGAAATATCTTCATCTTTGATTCTAAGTTGATGATAACCAGAACGGAGGTCAATCTTTGAAAAGTGAGCAGCTCCTTGTAACTGATCAAACATGTCATCTATACGAGGCAAAGGATATTTATTGCGTATTGTTATCTTGTTCAACTGCCTGTAGTCAATGCACATTCTTAGGGATCCGTCTTACTTCTTTAAGAACGGTACTGGTACACCCCATGGTGATACACTTGGTCGGATAAAACCCTTATCTAGCAAATCCTGCAACTGTCGCTTTTACTCCCTCAACTCTGCTGGTGCCATCCGATATAGGGGTATCAATATGGGATGTGTGTCAGGTGGCAAATCAATACCAAAATCTATTTCACGTACTGGAGGCAATCTTCGAAAATCCTCAAGAAATACATCAGAAAATTCTCTCACTACTGGTACATTTTCTATACTAATTGTTTCCTTTCTTGTGTCATTTAAAATAGCTAAGAGACCCAAGTAACCTTCCTTCACAAGTGTTGAGCTTTCATAAAAGATACAACTTTGCAAGTCTCTGGAACCTGACCCCTTTTTAGAACAAAACTGGGTTCGTTTGGTATCTCAAACTTAACTATCTTTGCAGGAAAATAGACGATAGCATAGCAAGAAGATAACCAGTCTATTCGCATCAGCAGGTCAAAGTCAATCATATCAAGTACAATAAGGTCAGCTAAAGTATCTATATCGTTAACCCGAATCTGACAAGCACGATACACGTATTTAGCTAATAGAGACTCCCCAACAGGAGTAGCAACTAGAAAAGGGCTATTAATAGCTCAGGCTGTCTACTAAACCTCAAAGCAAAGTACGAGGACACATAGGAGTGAGTAGATCCCGAATCAATCAACGCAAGTGCATCAAATGAACAGACAGAAAGAATACTTGTAACTAGAGCATTCGAGGCATGAGCATCCTGTCTAGTAAATGCAAAAACTCTCGCCTGACCTCTACCAGCATTCCCTTGTCCTTGATTCACAGTAGCATGGTCTCCAGCACCTTGACCTCTATTTTCTGTACCTGCAGCACCTGAAGTATTACGAGTAGTCTGAGTAGGTGCAGCTGACTGAATAGAAGCCTGATTGAAATTTCTCGAAGGCTGAGGGCAATCCCTCAAGTGATGTCCCAACTGGCCACACTGAAAGCACTCTCCAGTTAGAACATGATATTGGCCCAAATTTGATCTACCACAGGTCTGGCAGACTGAAGTAGTGGCATATATCTGCCCAGAATTACGATGTCCAGATGCTGACGATCCCCTAGTACCCTGTCTGTAATGTGGACTGTGAAGAAAAGTGTGTCCCTATCTGAGAACCCTGTTGTTGTCCCTGATTTCCTACACTTCGATTTTCTTTAGAACTGCCACTGAAAGACCCTCCTGTCTTGGCCTTCTTACGTAAATCACTAGTTGCACGCTTATCATGTCCCTTGTTTACAATCTTTCTAGCAAGGTCGACTGGATCAGAGTAGGATAAAGTCTTCATCTGTGGGGCTACTGGGTGTATAGACGACCAACCAATCCATCAACAAACCTCTAAACTCGAGCTTCTTCGGTAGGCACTAAATAAGGGGCATATCTAGCCAGCTTACAAAACTTGGTGCTATATGTTGACACACCCATATCTAGAGTCTGAATCAATCTCTCAAAGTCTCTAGCATATTTTTGCATCAGGCTATCTTGAAGAAAATAATTCATGAACAACTTAGAACTCATCCCATGTCAGTGGTGTTGCTTCTGCTGGCCTTCATAATAATACAGTTTCATACCATGTATTGACCATATCCTCTAGTTTGTATGCTGCGAGCTCCACGGCTCTCTCACTAGGACATCCTAGAGCACGTAATGCCTTGAGTGTCCCATCCAAGAAACTTTGAGGATCTGCTAAATTATCAGAACCTGTGAATTTTGGTGGTTTCAATCTCAAGAACTCTTGCCGGGATAACTCCTTATTCCCAAAAGTTTGAGTCTGTGCAGGTGCTTGTGTCTGTAAAGTAGCCTGAGGAGCTGAACTTCCACCCTGAGTAGGCACCAATGCCTCTAACACATTCAATAACCTTGCTACTGCATCTACAGGTAAGGCAACAGTAGGTACAACAGTTGGCCCTGGTGGTGGAGCATCCTGAACCCCATGTTCTTGCACTTGATCTGGCATAGTAACTTGGGGTTGACCCATGTTCCCAACTTCAGGTTGAGGAGCGGCCTGCCTTCTAGTTTGATGAAACCCAACTTGACCGCCACCCCGGGTTGTACCACGTCCATCAGATGAGGGTGTGCTTGTCCAAGCCATCTACGAAAGAAATACTCCAAAGTCAATCTCAAGTTATCTCAACGCACGATCAAAAAATGAAAAAAGGAAAAACATTCCTAGATGTTCAGTAGCCTTAAGATCATAAGTATGGGCACCTACATACCCATGAACAAGACTCTACTAAATATTGCTCCATGACTCGGGACTTAAAGTCTAAGCTCAGATAACAACTTTGTCAGGACCCAATTTAGGATCATGACCAGCACTTACGAGCAAGTGCCCCCAAGTAAACCTCATCGATATTTTATAGAAAATCGGACAGAGTTTTCCCTATTTTTGGACTATCCCAAAAAATTTCCTGTCTCAAATCAACAACCAAACATCCTAATATCAATTCAAGCGATAATGACTTTATCAATTAACCAAAACAAATATCTACCATTAAGAGTCCACCCACTAACAACTAGAAATACTACTTTATCTCCAACTTTGATAAGAATGAGCGATACTCAACAAAAGTCTATAATAACAAAAAAATACTCAAGACACGAAAAGAATGACTATGGAGCGACTCTAGGAGTTTAAAGAAAAGACCATAACAATAAATAAAATCTCCTCCCACGCGAACAAGTGCGAGGCTCATTAAGAACAATCAACATGTGCGCTCTAATTAATGAAATCGTCGCCTGCGTCAACTGCTGTCTCTGTAAAAAGAATTAGCGGGGAACGAGTCGCTAGCTCAGTGAGTAATAAAACTTAACCACAACCGTTTTTATTGGGATAAGTCAGAAAACATGCTAGTATATTAAACAGAAAATTAAAAATGCCCTTTTAGAAATAATAAATAATTTTCAGTCTCATCATATTTTCTTGTAGTATAATACAATTAACAATTCAGTAATAAGCTCGGTAACCACTGTGTAACATCAGTATTTACATTTGGAAGGTTTCAATGAACAGATCATATAATTGGTATAACTGTGGACTTCGTTTTTGCAAGAAGTCAAATATAACAGTAGTCCCTACTCGAGGGAATTCAGTAACGGTATGCTAGTTCTACCTTCCCACTAGCGAGAGTTGTAACGGTAATCAGTAATTACAAGGTGCACTAGATCTAACGAACCCGCTGTTAGCTACAGGATCCTTCAAAGTCTACTCCCATTTATACTTGTCTCTGTAATCCGTATATACACATACAAAAATATTTTAATACAATATAGGGCATTTCAGTTCTTATCGAATCATGTAATTTTATTTCGATAACAGTAAAACATATCTAGTGACAATAAGAATATTTAAAACAACGGGAATAATCTCAAATAACTATTTCGATATCATATTGAGTAAAAGACATGTCCCACATGCAGCTCAAAATAATCGGTAACATATTCATATTAAAAATCATGTATAAATCATGCAAGTTATGAAAACACAAATTGCAGTAAAATTACTACTCACAGTACTCGTGCGAATTACCAAACTCGTCACCTCGAACAATCCGTACGACTTTCTTCAATCAATCTATAACCACATCAACACCGGTCTCGTGTTAATCGCCTCACTTAGGCTAAATCCATCACTAGTCTAGAATACCCAATCCCCCGAGTTTTATATTTTATCATCAATTTGCTGAATTATGTTTACCCATGCTATGAGTAATTTAAATTAGTCCAAAATCTTTTAAATAAAAAGTCACTCCCTCCGTTCCAATTTGTGTGAACCTGTTTGACTGGGCACAGACTTAAGAAAAAACAAAGACTTTTGGAATTTGTGGTCCTAAACAAGTCAAAAAGGGACCCAGAGTATTTGTGTGGTTATAAAAGCTTCTACTTAAGGGTATAATTGTAAGTTTAAGCTAAATTGTTATCAAATTTAGAAAGGGGTCATTCTTTTTGGAATAGACCAAAAAGGAAATAGGTTCACATAAACTGGAACAGAGGGAGTATTTATATAGTTTATTCCCTGTACTGTTCAATTTCCTAAATCGTGTGCATAAGTTGAAACTGAAATAACATTACTGTCCATAATATTCCTTCTTAATTGGTACTTATCTTTTGTACTCAATACTAGACTTACCACATTCAAACCCAAATTCGACATTGTCTATTGCAAAACAGTTAAACACCAAAACTCAATCCTTGTACCCTAACATAATTTAAACCTAACAAAGATCATATATAATGAGATTAGTTTAAGTACAAATACATCAATGCCCTTCTTTTTCACAAGTGAATTTATCCTACAGTAGCATTGAGCCAACTTCCAATTGCATAATTTGCCCAGAATAACTCTTATTGGTATTAAAATTTTTATACCTTGTGAACCCTTCAAATATATAAATTGAGATAAAAATAATTACCAGAAGAAAAGAACCAAGATGAGAAATTCGAGTATTACCCGTAAGAACCAGTGCTTATTTAAAATTTCTCAAGGTTTGGTTGCAGCCTCTTTCTTCTTCTTCTTCTTCTTCTTCTTCTTCTTCTTCTTCTTCTTCTTCTTCTTCTTCTTCTTCTTCTTCTCCTTTGTTTCCTCCTCTATCATTTTTTTTCTTTCTTTATTAGTGTTTAGCTTCTGTTATTTAGTAGTAGCTTTGCTGCGTCCTTTTTCCCATTCCTTTTTCCCGTTTCTCTTTCCGATGCGCTTTAGCCCATTCTCCTGTTATCTCTTTTTTTTAACTTTAGTTAAAGACTTATATGCCCTATTGATACCCAATTTTTCCCAAAATATTTTTAAATTTGCATATATACCTTCAAAATCATGCATTAATAGCAATTGGTATTTTTCCCATAATTTTCCTATATTTTATTAATTTACCCACCATTTCATTTCCAATAAATAGTTACAGAATTGCATCACAAGTGATTTCAAGAGCATTTCTTGAATTAATTTATTATTTATGGTCCTATTTAAACTAAATTATTTCATAATTAGCCAAATTGGCATCGTTTGGCTACAATTGCAATAACCTTGCAATTATAGCCCAAGCATATGTTATTATACTATTTTTGATCGAAAATTAATCATTGGTATTTTAAAATATTAAATAATCATTTTTAATTATTTTCTGTGCATGAAATTCATTTTTTATAATTATTAGATATTTTATGAATTAATTTAATTAATTTAATTGGGTATTTAAAACTTAGCCAAATTGCATTTCAATTTTAGCCTCAATTAAATCCAACACCCAGCCCAGTTTCATATTAAATACCCGACCTAGGCCCTAATTACACCTACCCGACCCAAGGCCCCATGAGATCCTGGCCGATGATCTAAAAGATCAACGGCCCTCGTTCGTTCTTTCCTTTTTTTAATCCTAAACGACCCCTAACCCTAATCATTCTCTACACACCGCTGCCCTAAAATCCTCTCTACTCTAAATACACTCTCAACCTAACCCTAGCCCTTCAATCACCGACCTCCCATCTTCGGCCATCTCCGGTGACCTCTCATCGTCTCTTAAGCCTCCAATGGCCTCTCTCATGCCATGCCTGCCTTCTCTAAGGCCTTCAAGGGCCTAGGGCCATGCCGACTTGCATCTAGGGTTTATCACCTATCTATTCTTGGCTACTCCAGTGTGATTTCAAGCAAAATCATGCTATATTTGCTACGATCCTTGCGTTTCTAAGCAGGTTTCTTCATCTCAATGTGGATTTCTCTCGAAACCCTAACTTCTTTTCTATACCTCCTAGATCTGTACAGATTTAGGACGATTTGAGTTTGTTTCTTTAATGTTTTACACTGTCCTTGAGATTCTTTACAAGAATCGTTGATTTCAAGTGTTTTTCACCTTCTTCTAAAAATAGGGTTTCGGAACTTCTTTTTAAAACCTTGTTTAACTGATTCTTTGTGTTTAAACTTCTATTTCTTGCATTATTTTAACTGATTCTATGAGTTTATTACATCTTTAATTCGTCTATGTTGAAAGCCCTAATTTTTCTAGGTTTCTTCGTTTGGTTCTGTGTATCAGCATGACTGACCGGTTCTCGTTTGAGTTTTTGTGACTATCTTGCCTCGAATATGTTTTCACTGAGTTTCTTAGCCTAACTTACATCAACTCTATGTGCTTGTGTTCATCTTGACTGTTCAAGACTTGACTCTTTCTATCAGTGCTGTTTAACCTTCATGTTTGCTAGAGGTATGTGTCGATCTCTGGTTATTCTTGTCTTACTCTATTTATATGCTAAAACATTGACTCATGACTCTCTCTTTGATTGATTCTGAGTTCCCTGTTTCTTGGCTTGATTTGAAAACTTTCGTTTAGACCTTTGATTCTCCCTGTTTAGACTTGGCTTATTTGTTTATTCATGGGAACCTATGTTATTCTCCTTAATTCAGTATTATTTCGAGTCCTTGATTCACTGATTTGCTATACGCCGATTCTCGATTATTATTTAGTTTTCTTACCTTATTTGGGTTAACCGTGTTATTTACTGATTCTTCACTAACTGTTTCCTTAATTAAACCCTTGTGTATTTACCCCTAATTGTCTATCTTATACCTAATGCCTTACCTGATTTCTTTCCTTAAATATTTTCTGCCCATTACCGTTGGTTAATTACCCCTTAATTAAGGGAGTACTTGCATTGATTTGATTCTAATTAGTACATGGTTCCATAATTATTGCTGAACTTTGATTCGTGCCTTATTTTCTGCCTGTTTTCAAACTATAAATACCCTGCTCTTTCACTAACACAACACACGAAGATATTGGTTCAAAAACTCTCTCTCACACAAAAAACACTCTTCTGCTCTCTTTTCTCTGGTTACTTGCTATTGTTCTAAGTCAGCCGGCTGCAAGCCAAGGCTGATTACTCTACTCTCTTGCTCCCCACTTTGTGTTTACTCCCTTCTTTACTGGTATATTCTGATTTCAATTCAAGTTTCAAAAACAATATGGTCATTTTATTACTTCAATTCATCCTGTTTCTAGTCTGCTTTTACTTATGGTTTTGCTGTGAAACCTGTAGTTGATATGTTTACATTATTAGCATGTTATGTACTCCCCTTCCTTAGGATCAGTATGAATATGTTATCCCCCTCTATGTAGTCTATCTCCATGTGATCATGCTCTATCTGGTTTCTTATATGAATCTCCTTGTAAAGTAATCTGCACTTCTAAACTCGTATGATTCTTGGATTGATTTTAAATTATGTTGATCCTATACTGAACCTCTGAAGCATTGCTGATTCTGTGACTATGTCTAATAGTGTTTGAGCATGTTTGTACCAATTCCAAAGATTTCTGCCCGCTATGTGTCTACCATTATGTGCTTTACCTGTCCCCAATTCTCATTGACCCCTGTGTGAAGGCTTGTGGTGCTAAGCCTGTCTTAGTTCTTTGTTCTATGTGGGATGCTGAATCTGTTTTGGTTTTGAGGTTGGTTATTGTTTGTTGATTGCCCTACTCTTTTCAAAACGGTCTTATTGAATAACTCCTCTGTTGTTTTACAAAACTATTTTCAAGTCTCTTTTCAAATTGTTTTCCTAATTTAAAAATTTCAAAACTATGTCAAGCACTCACTCTACTCTTAGGTCCTTAAGTTCTGTCCCTCCAATGTGTGACTGCTTAGGGATACCTGTGAGATCCCTCTGAACTCTGATGCATTGGAGCTGGCTCTTCCATACTGCACTTACTCGGTTATGGTTGTGAAATTTGGGTGTGAGCACTGCCCGGGATCCCTTGAGGTCCTTCGGGAACTCTGACACACTTGGATATGAGAAAGGCTATGAAACATCTTGGCATTTGCGGTTCTGGAAATCTGGGCCTGTTTCCAGGCTCCCTATAGTGTAACTTCTTATTTTTCTTTATCTATGTAATTCATTTCAATATTGGTTTGTAATAATTATTGTAAACGATATTGGGGTTGGCTAGTGAAAAGGGGAGGGTAGTTATATATGTTATCCATTTCAATGGGTAGAAACCATGCCTTAAGTTTACATTTCCTATATGCACATTAGAATCCATGTCTAGGACCAACACATTCAAAGCATGTCATGCGTTAGATATCATGTTTTAGGTTTACTGCTTCAGCATCTCATTTGACCTTATTTATCACTTAGAAATCCTGTTTCTAGGGTAAACGACAACATTAAAATAACTGTTACTTATGCATATTTTAAAATCATGTTGTAACCTGCTGTGCATTTAGAAATCCTGCTTTAGGAATTCTGCATATAAACCATTTTGAACCTTATATGTGCATATTAGATACCATGTTTAGGATCTCGCTCACACTCGCTCAGTCACACCTAGTTAAACTACTAATGCATGAAAAAGGACATAAAACAGTCTCCCGTCTAACTATCCTGTTTAAGTAAAACTGATCATAATCCCTGTATATCTTTGCAACACTTAGAACAACGTGCTTTAGGTAAAATAACTTCTAAATTGTTTTAATAATTCTGGTAACTGTTGTGCATTATCCTACGCCTAGGCAAGCCTTAGGTTATCAACCTCTATAAAATTAGAAACTGTTCTTTGTGTTTACTGCTTAATGGTTAACAGGCTTAAAATCAGTAGGCAAACTGATTAGGGCCCCTGCTTCTAAGCTCATGAAATAAATCTTCATGCCTCTTTTGTTCTGATGCTCACCTAGACATCATATCTTAGGATCCTATTTAATAATACTGCCCTTGTTTGTGTTTGAGTCGTGCTGTTTACATGCATTATTTATGGAGGTAAACCTGAGCCTTTAATTGCTTTTTTCCTGCCTTTATTTATTCAAGTCCTATTTGTTCTTGCCTGTCGCCTAGTATTTTCTCCCTTTAAACCTTAGGGGTCTGTGTAGAACTACCTATAGGTACAGGTCCTAATTTCCTCTAGGACCAATAAGAAGGGACGGGTAACAGCACGCATAGATATCACTAAACAACACTCTCTTAAATAGCCGCTAAGGGGTGGGAATGGGTAGATATGGATATGATGACCACGCGTTAATGTCACATGTAGCCCCTCATTGAGGAGTTTTTACCGGGCATTGCGTGGGGTGATCCTCTAGCTAACCAACCTAGGACCCCTCCTTCCAAATTTCCCTTTGTTTAAAGCTTTACTTTTTTTTTATATGTACACAACTTGCTCAAAGCCTTTGTCTTATTACTTGAGTCATTCAATGTCCAACATGCTTTATTTGCAATCATGTGTTTCAACTACTTATTTGTTAAAGGACTAATTCATAAGTATAAGTTCGGCCGGGAGCCACCATTGTGGATCGAGAGGGGTGCCTAACACCTTCCCCTCAAGGTTATTTCGAGCCCTTACCCTAAATTTCTGGTAATGCAAACAGGTCTAAGAGTTAATCGCTCTAGGTGCCCTAACGCACCATAACCCGTTATGTGGCGAATCTTCAAATACCCAATTCCCAAAAGGAAATGAGTCGGTTCCCCCATGGAATGTCGAAACCCGGACGTTCTCCGCGAGGAGGAAAAAGGGGGCGCGACAGCATGGCGACTCCGCTGGGGATACCTTTAGGCTCTTACCAGAACGAACTTATTTTTTATGAATTAGTCTAAACATGCTTTATTCTGTACCCATTTCCCCTTATTTGAATTTAAACTGTCCATTTTCTTCTTAGCATTTATGATTCTTTATCCTTGAAATTGACGTGTCTCCTTGTTTTCTTTTTCCTGTAACTGCCTTTCAATTATTTAAATACTGTATTTATTTTTCCTACATTCAAATACTTGACTACATGTTGTTAATTGCTACATAAATCATGCTCCACATCATATTCCACTCGTGCGTATCAAATCCCATAGCAACACTTAATGAGTGGTTGCGCTCTTCCTATTTATTACCCTTAAATTCGAAAAGGCTTATTTACGGTAAAACCAGTCGATCAGCGGTGCAGTCGACGGTTCCGTGTCTTCCCCCTCAAGTTGTCCGCTTGAGGGTACCAGTCTAAAACCCTATAGTAGCCTTACTCTGGTCAAAATTGTGCATGCATCATGGTCAAACCTAGTCGAATCGATATGTTGTCCACATAATGATCCTTTAAGATAAGCCTTATCCAAAAGTCCATCGGGTTTTCCATAATCCCAACGGACACAACCACGTTCTGTGCATTAATTTGGAGAACTAAATGCCAATATGCTAATCGTGAATGTATTAATAGTCGAGTCTGGTGGGGGATAAGGGGCTAACCCTTTTGTTTTGCAGAAATGAGGCACGAGGTCCCAAGATTCGATATGGTTAGCATATCCTCACTCTTGCTAGACTGGTGGAAAAATCTTCCATCGAGCGACCAAATCAATGAATGGAAAGAGAGGGCTGTCAAGACTAGCGAAAAGCTAGAATATCTGGAATACAATATGATGGAATTGGAAGGAAAAGTGAGGAAGAGTCACCGACTGCCAGAATGCTGAGGGAAACGAAGGAGGACATTTGGCAAAGGCATTCTTACTGATGAACCTACGCGAACTGGAGGATTCGATCGACAAGAGCATTCAACCTGAGGAAAGTCCTTCTGGGACCAAATAGGCTAGATTTATTTACTTTCCTAAAATGTAATAAGGCCAAGTGCCAGTAGTGACTTATCTTTTTCTATCATCTTCAGTGTCGTTTTGGGATTCGTCTATTTTATATCATGAAATGAGGCATTCACTGGCATCTAAAGTTCTCCAAATCTATTTGTCGCTAGGCCTACCTCGGGCACAACGAGGCTCCCAAATTAGGACGCAAATTTACATTACCGCAATATGTGTTTAAATACTGCAAACATTTCAAAAACCTTACTGACTTGTTTACCATTTGTTTTTTCCTTTATTTTGATTATTCCCATCCCCTGAGGTGGGTTCGCACATACCTGGCATCATCGGCATACCTAAAGGTCCTCCACATCCTCCTCTTCCAAGTGATCTCAAAAGCAAAAGAAAAATCAGAATAAATGATACAATGCAGTGCAATAGTTGAGGAGGAGGAGGAGGAAGAAGGCCTCACTATTTAGACCATGAAGAAGGGAGTTATTCTCAAGAACTGGATCGCCACACCATCCCGAGCTCGCCGAGTCCCTGGGTAGCTAGGAAGATTTTACTTCTATAGTCGTTCTAGGCATTTAAGATTTCCAGTAATTTTGTTTTAAGATGTACTTGTTTCAAAATAAATGCTCGATTTTTCAAGCCATGCTTTGTCTGGACGATTTTCTCAGTTTTAATCAAATGCATTTGTTCTTTATCATTATTCATTACTATATTTTTCCTTCTACAATTTTTATTACTTTTCCTGATTAACCAGTGACCGTGACATGTAACGAGGCAACGCAACATGAGAATAGTGATTCAGATGAAGAGGATGAGATACCCGAGGAAATTGTCAGGGAAGTTGAGAATTTTGATAACAAGCCTAAGTCCAACCTGGACGAAACAGAAGCAGTGAATTTGGGAGATGCCGAGACCGTCAAGGAGACTCGCATCAGCATTTACTTGTCACTGACAGAAAAGGAAGAGTACATTCGGTTCCTAAGAGAATATGGGGACATTTTCGCATGGTCATATGATGACATGACCGGTTTGAGCACGTCCATAGTGTCTCACAAGCTGCCTATTAATCCCATGTGTCAACCAGTCAAGCAGAAACTCAGAAAGTTCAAACCAGACATGAGTTTGAAAATCAAGGAGGAGGTTACCAAGCAGATCAAAGCCAAAGTTCTCAGGGTGGTTGAGTACCCAACTTGGTTAGATAACACTGTGCCAGTTCCGAAAAAGGATGGGAAGGTTAGAGTATGTGTTGACTACCGGGATTTGAACAGAGCAAGTCCCAAGGACGACTCCCACTACCAAACATACATGTTTTGATCGACAACTGCGCCAAGCATGAACTCCAATCCTTTGTGGATTGCTTCGCGGGTTATCACCAGATCTGGATGGATGAAGAAGATGCGGAGAAGATAGCTTTCATCACACCGTGGGGTGTATACTGTTACAAGATATGCCATTCGGTCTGAAGAATGCTGGGGCCACTAACATGAGATCCATGACAACCATCTTCCATGATATGATACACAAAGAAATAGAGTGTATGTGGACGATGTCATTATCAAATCCAAGATGGCCACAGACCACATAGCAGACTTGAGGAAGTTCTTTGACAGGTTAAGGAGGTAAAACTTGAAACTGAACCCCGCAAAGTGTGCATTCGGGGTCCCCGCAGGAAAGTTACTGGGATTCATTGTCAGTCATCGAGGGATCGAGCTGGATCCACCTAAAGTCAAGGCTATTCAGAAGTTACCGCCACCTAAGAGCAAAAAGGGCGTGATGAGCTTCCTAGGACGTCTCAACTATATCAGTCGATTCATAGCACAGTCCACAGTCATATGTGAACCCATCTTCAAGATGCTGAGGAAAGATGCCGAAACAAGTTGGACCGAGGATTGTCAAAAAGCTTTTGACAAAATCAAGGAATACCTGTCCACACCACTGGTCCTGGTCCCGCCAGAGCCAGGATGACCTTTGCTGCTCTATCTATCCGTATTGGATGGAGCCTTCGGGTGTGTTCTGGGACAACATGATGAGACAGGGAGAAAGGAACAAGCCATATACTACTTGAGTAAGAAGTTCACACCTTACGAAGCACGGTACTCTTTGCTAGAACGCACCTGCTGTGCTTTGACCTGGACGGCCCAGAAGTTAAGGCAATTGTGCCTATACCACATACCTCATATCCAAGATGGATCCTTCGAAATATATATTTCAGAAACCCATGCCGACAGGAAAATTTGCCAAATGGCAGATACTGTTGAGTGAGTTCGATATCGTCTACGTAACTCAAAAGGCGGTCAAAGGACAATCATTGGCAGATCTTCTTGCTGAGAATCCGTTGGGAGGAGAATACGAACCCTTGAAAACGTATTTTCCTGACAAAGTGGTATCATTCGTAGGAGAAGACATTACTGAAGCATATGGTGGTTCGAGGATGTTTTTTGACGGAGCCGTAAATTTTAAAGGAGTAGGCATTGGAGCAGTTTTGGTATCAGAAATAGGTCAACATTATCCGGTATCTGCTAAACTCGGATTTCCCTGCACTAACAACATGGCGGAGTATGAGGCCTGCATCTTAGGACTCAACATGGCATTCGACATGAACATTCAGGAGCTGCTGGTGATCGGAGATTCAGATTTGCTCGTGCACCAAGTACTAGGAGAGTGGGCCACCAAGAATTCCAAGATATTGCCATATCTGCACCATGTGCAGGAATTGAGAAAGAGGTTCACCAAGATAGAGTTTTGGCATGTACCCAGAATTCAGAATGAGTTTGCCGACGCATTGGCCACCTTGTCATCTATGATACAGCATCCAGACAAGAATTATATTGATCCCATTCCTGTAGGGATCCATAATCAACCGACATATTGCGCTCATGTTGAAGAAGAAACATATGGAAAGCCTTGGTTCCATGACATCAAGGAATATTTGTCAAAAGGGAGAATATCCAGAGCATGCAAATCACACTCAGAAGCGCACACTTCGAAGACTATCTGATCACTTCTTCCACAGCGGAGGAAATTTGTACAGGAGAACACCTGATTTAGGATTGCTAAGATATGTCAATGCAAAAGAAGCTTCTAAGCTACTCAAGGAGGTAAATGCTGGGACATGTGGCCCGCACATGAATGGTTCATCTTGGCTAAGAAGATACTCAGGGCCGGTTACTTTTGGATGCCCATGGAGACCGATTGTGTCCAGTATGTCCGCAAATGCTACCAATGTCAAGTGCACGCCGATATGATAAAGGTACCGACAAATAAGCTCAATGCATGCCAACTATTAAACAACTTATTAGAAATACAAGACAGCCAATCAGAAATGTCACGAAATCAACAAGCTCACTGTGGTCGTTCGCCGCTTGGGGAATGGATGTTATTGGTCCGGTTGAGCCCACTGCTTCAAACGGACACAAGTTTATTCTGGTAGCCATTGATTACTTTACAAAATGGGTAGAGGCTGCGTCTTACAAAGTTGTAACCAAGAAAGTCATCACAGACTTTGTCAAAGACCGTATTATTTGCCGATTCGGAGTTCCTGATTCTATTGTTACTGATGATGCCACCAACCTCAACAGTGACATGATGAAAGCTATGTGTTAAAATTTCAAAATCAAGCACAAAAATTCCACAGCCTACAGACCTCAGATGAATGGAGCCGTAGAAGCCACCAACAAAAACATCAAGAAGATACTAAGGAAGATGGTAGGAAACCACAAACAATGGCACGAGAAGATACCTTTCGCTTTATTGGGATACTGCACTACAGTTCGCACTTCAACTGGGGCAACTCCCTACATGCTGGTTTATGGTACCGAGGCTGTCATCCCAGTCGAGGTGGAGATTCCTTCTTTAAGAGTCATATAGGAAGCTGAACTTAGCAATGCAGAGTGGATAAGGGGTCGCTATGAATAATTGGCCCTTATCGATGGAAAGAGGATGAACGCAGTATGTCACGGCCAACTTTACCAAAACAGAATGTCTAGAGCTTTCAACAAAAGGGTCAAACCAAGACAGTTCGCACCAGGGCAGCTGGTATTGAAGAAAATCTTCCCACATAAAGATGAATCCAAAAGGAAATTCTCTCCCAACTGGCAAGGCCCGTACATAGTTCACAGGGTACTGACAGGAGGAGCACATATACTTGCAGAAATGTATGGAGAAATCTGGCCAAAATCGATCAATTTAGACGCAGTCAAGAGATACTATGCTTAGACTATTTACATTTCCTCATCTGATGTAATTGAACTATGCTTGGCTTGATTCCCGTTTAAGAGGGGATACGTAGGCAGCCTTATGGTTTGGTCATATCATAATAAAATTTCCATTTACCCCAAGATCAGAAACTGGGGCAAAATTTTGAGGAGGACCCTCAAAATTCCAGAGCAAGTCCAGCCGACGCCAACATGTGTCAGACGGTCAGAAATCAGTTAAGAAACTGGGGCAGAATTTTGAGAAGGACCGAAGAGGGTTCAGCAAGGCCTATTATCTGCAAACAGTCAAAAGATCATCTACCAAACTGGGGCAGAATTTTGAGGGAGACCCTAATAATTCCAATATAAGAGAGCTGCAATGCCTTTAAGATGTGTTACAGTCACTAGTTCATCTATATTACTTGATATTTCAATATGTTTCTAAATAACTCTATTTTTCATCAATAATTGCATACTTTCAAAAATTCTATTTCCGTAACGGTCAGGTTACCCGGGTAACTCAAAAGGCCCCCACAACGGAGCAAAGTAAGGCCAGTGGATAGAAGCACGAACCAACCTCCCCCCACAAAACTTAGAATTTTTCTTTGAGCGCAGGCACATCAGACGCAACGGTAACATCCGCAGAAATATACACGTAACAAGCTCACTATCAATCGGACCATCCGACACTGAATATATCTCCAGCTAAGACATATGCTACTCGCTTCTTGCATGAGGCTAATCCTTGCCTCCCTACTTGCATGAGGATAATCCTTGCCTCCATACTTGCATGAGGCTAATCCCTGCCTCCCTACTTGCATGAGTCTAATCCTTGACTCCATACTTGCATAAGGCTAATCTCTGCCTCCATATTTGCATGAGTCTAATCCTTGACTCCATACTTGCATAAGGCTAATCCCTGCCTCCATACTTGCATGAGGCTAATCCTTGCCTCCCTACTTGCATGAGTCTAATCCTTGACTCCATAAGGCTAACCCCTGCCTCCCTACTTGCACGAGTCTAATCCATAACTCCATACTTGCATAAGGCTAATCCCTGCCTCCATATTTGCATGAGTCTAATCCTTGACTCATTAGAATCCATACTTGCATGAGGCTAATCCCTGCCTCCCTATTTGCATGAGTCTAATCCTTGACTCCATACCTGCATGAGGCTAATCCCTGCCTCGATATTTGCATGAGGCTAATCCTCGCCTCCCTATTTGCATGAGGACTAAGCATTGTCCCTTTTCGCATAAATTTTTCTCTATTTCTAGCACTATCTATTTGCTCTTCTGTGGGGCTAAGCTCTGCCCTCCATTTCGCAAGACTAAGCCTTGTCTTGCCAACATCATATTATTGCATATCATGGGCTGATATATCGCCAATCTATCCGAAGGCGTCATAGTCTAAAGGCATCATCCTCATAGCTGGAAGACACTATGCCATGGCCCGAGGATCTCTCAAATTTGCATATCATTATTCAAAGGCGTCATGGTTCGGAGGCACCATCTTCATAGCCCGAGAACAACATTACATGGCCCGTGAATCCCTCACTGAACAATTTATGGCCCAGGACGTCATGGTCTGAGGACGTCATCTTTAACCGTCCAAAAATAACCTTCATGGTCCAAAGGGAATTTGCATCATGTTTAAATTTCCGCATAAGTACATGTTTGTAGCATCTTTTATCTGCAGGTAACCAGTAAGAAACCGCTATCCTAGCAGGAGCAATCTCGCTCTGGTTCCTCCAACTGTCCCGAGACTTAAGCGATCGCCATAGCCGCTTTCGCATCGCGTGTCCATTCTTGCAATAATTTCAACGGCATATTCCGCAGATAAATCCAGAACTACACATGGCCTGATTCCTGTAAGACCAGGGATATGTAGGCAGCTCAAAAGCCAGGGTGCGGCCTAATCTCTTAAACCGTTTCACTCGATCAAAATTGGCCATCATTTCTTTACCCGAAAACTCTTTCATCCTTCCCGGGTAAAGAGGGGCAGCTGTTGATACCCAATTTTTCCCCAAAATATTTTTAAAATTGCATATATACCTTCAAAATCATGCATTAATAGCAATTGGTATTTTTTCCATAATTTTCATATATTTTATTAATTTACCCAGCATTTCATTTGTAATAAATAGTTACAGAATTGCATCACAAGTGATTTCAAGAGCATTTCTTGATTTAATTTATTATTTATGATCCCATTTAAACCAAATTATTTCATAATTAGCCAAGGCATCGTTTGGCTACAATTGCAATAACCTTGCAATTATAGCCCAAGCATATAATTTTATACTATTATTTGATCGGAAATTAATCATTGGTATTTTAAAATATTAAATAATCATTTTTAATTATTTTTTGTGCGTGAAATTTATTTTTTATAATTATTAGCTATTTTACAAATTATTTTAATTAATTTCATTGGGTATTTAAAACTTAGACAAATTGCATTTCAATTTTAGCCTCAATTAAATCCAATACCCAGCCCAATTTCATATTAAATACCCGACCCAGGCTCTAATTACACCTACCCGACCCAAGGCCCCATCAGATCCTGGCCATTGATCGAAAAGATCAACGACCCTCATTCGTTCTTTCTTTTTTTAATCCTAAAAGACCCCTAACCCTAATCATTCTCTACACACTGCCGCCCTAAAATCCTCTCTACTCTCAATACACTCTCAACCTAACCCTAGCCCTTCGACCACCGACCTCCCATCTCCGGCCATCTCCGGTAACCTCTCATCATCTCTTAAGCCTCCAATGGCCTCTCTCATGCCATGCCTGCCTTCTCTAAGGTCTTCAAGGGCCCAGGGCCATGCCGACTTGCATCTAAGGTTCATCACCTGTCTGTTCTTGGCTACTCCAATGTGATTTCAAGCAAAATCATGCTATATTTGCTACGATCCTTGGGTTTCTAAGCAGGTTTCTTCATCTCTATGTGGATTTCTCTCGAAACCCTAACTTCTTTTCTATACCTCCTAGATCTGTACAGATTTAGGACGATTTGAGTTTGTTTCTTTAATGTTTTACATTGTCCTTGAGATTCTTTACAAGAATCGTTGATTTCAAGTGTTTTTAACCTTCTTCTAAAAATAGGGTTTCGAAACTTCTTTTTAAAACCTTGTTTAACTGATTCTTTGTGTTTAAACTTCTATTTCTTGCATTATTTTAACTGATTCTATGAGTTTATTACATCTTTAACTCGTCTATATTGAAAGCTCAAACTTTTCTAGGTTTCTTCGTTTGGTTTTGTGTATCAGCATGACTGGCCGGTTCTCGTTTGAGTTTCTGTGACTATCTTGCCTCGAATATGTTTTCACTGAGTTTCTTAGCCTAACTTACATCAACTCTATGTGCTTGTGTTCATCTTGACTGTTCAAGACTTGCCTCTTTCTATCAGTGCTGTTTAACCTTCATGTTTGCTAGAGTTCTGTGTCGATCTCTGGTTATTCTTGTCTTACTCTATTTATATGCTAAAACATTGACTCATGACTCTCTCTTTGATTGATTCTGAGTTCCCTGTTTCTTGGCTTGATTTGAAAACTTTCGTTTAGACCTTTGATTCTCCCTGTTTAGACTTGGCTTATTTGTTTATTCATAGGAACCTATGTTATTCTCCTTAATTCAGTATTATTTCGAGTCCTTGATTCACTGATTTGCTATACGCCGATTCTCGATTATTATTTAGTTTTCTTACCTTATTTGGGTTAACCGTGTTATTTGCTGATTCTTCACTAACTGTTTCCTTAATTAAACCCTTGTGTATTTACCCCTAATTGTCTATCTTATACCTAATGCCTTACCTGATTTCTTTCCTTAAACATTTTCTGCCCATTACCGTTGGTTAATTACACATTAATTAAGGGAGTACTTGCATTGATTTGATTCTAATTAGTACATGGTTCCATAATTATTGCTGAACTTTAATTCTTGCCTTATTTTCTGCCTGTTTTCAAACTATAAATACCCTGCTCTTTCACTAACACAACACATGAAGACATTGGTTCAAAAACTCTCTCTCACACAAAAAACACTTCTGCTCTCTTTTCTCTGGTTACTTGCTATTGTTCTAAGTCAGCCGCCTGCAAGCCAAGGCTGATTACTCTACTCTCTTGCTCCTCACTTTGTGTTTACTCCCTTCTTTACTGGTATGTTCTGATTTCAATTCAAGTTCCAAAAACAATATGGTCCTTTATTTACTTCAATTCATCCTGTTTCTAGTCTGCTTTTACTTATGATTTTGTTGTTAAACCTGTAGTTGATCTATTTACATTATTAGCATGTTATGTACTCCCCTTCCTTAGGATCAATATGAATATGTTATCCCCCTCTATGTAGTCTGTCTCCATGTGATCTTGCTCTATCTGGTTTCTGGTATGAATTTCCTTGTAAAGTAGTCTGCACTCCTAAACTCGTATGATTCTTGGATTGATTTTAAATTATGTTGATCCTATACTGAACCTCTTAAGCATTGCTGATTCTGTGACTATGTCTAATAGTGTTTGAGCATGTTTGTACCAATTCCAAAGATTTCTGCCCGCTATGTGTCTACCATTATGTGCTTTACCTGTCCCCAATTCCCATTGACCCCTGTGTGAAGGCTTGTGGTGCTAAGCCTGTCTTAGTTCTTTGTTCTATGTGGGATACTTAATCTGTTTTGGTTTTGAGGTTGGTTATTGTTTGTTGATTGCCCTACTCTTTTCAAAGCGGTCTTATTGAATAACTCCTCTGTTGTTTTAAAAACTATTTTCAAGTCTCTTTTCAAATTGTTTTCCTAATTTAAAAATTTCAAAACTATGTCAAGCACTCACTTTACTCTTAGGTCCTTAAGTTCTGTCCCTCCAATGTGTGACTGCTTAGGGATCCCTATGAGATCCCTCTGAACTCTGATGCATTGGAGCTGGCTCTTCCATACTGCACTTACTCGGTTATGGTTGTGAAATTTGGGTATGAGCACTGCCCGGGATCCCTTGAGGTCCTTCGGGAACTCTGACACACTTGGATATGAGAAAGGCTCCCTATAGTGTAACTTCTTATTTTTCTTTATCTATGTAATTCATTTCAATATTGGTTTGTAATAATTATTGTAAACGATATTGGGGTTGGCTAGTGAGAAGGGGAGGGTAGTTATATATGTTATCCATTTCAATGGGTAGAAACCATGCCTTAAGTTTACATTTCCTATATGCACATTAGAATCCATGTCTAGGACCAACACATTCAAAGCATGTCATGCGTTAGATATCATGTTTTAGGTTTACTGCTTCAGCATCTCATTTGACCTTATTTATCACTTAGAAATCCTATTTCTAGGGTAAACGACAACATTAAAATAACTGTTACTTATGCATATTTTAAAATCATGTTGTAACCTGCTGTGCATTTAGAAATCCTGCTTTAGGAATTCTGCATATAAACCATTCTGAACCTTATATGTGCATATTAGATACCATGTTTAGGATCTCGCTCACACTCGCTCAGTCACACCTAGTTAAACTACTGATGCATGAAAAAGGACATAAAACGGTCTCCCGTCTAACTATCCTATTTAAGTAAAACTGGTCAAAATCCCTATATATCATTGCAACACCTAAAACAACATGCTTTAGGTAAAATGACTTCTAAACTGTTTTAATAATTCTGGTAATCTGTTGTGCATTATCCTATGCCTAGGAAAACCTTAGGTAATCAACCTCTATAAAACTGAAAACTGTTCTTTGTGTTTTCTGCTTAATGGTTAACATGCTTAAAATCAGTAGGCAAACTGATTAGGGCCCCTGCTTCTGAGCTCATGAAATAAATCTGCATGCCTCTTGTGTTCTGATACTCATCTAGACATCATGTCTTAGGATCCTGTTTAATAATACTGCCCTTGTTTGTGTTTGAGTCGTGTTGTTTACATGCATTATCTGTGGAGGTAAACTTGAGCCTTTAATTACTTCTTCCCTGCTTTTATTTGTTGAAGTCCTATTTGTTCTTGCCTGTCGCCTAGTATTTTCTCCTTTTAAACCTTAGGGGTCTGTCTAGAACTGCCTATAGGTAGAGGTCCTAATTTCCTTCAGGACCAATAAGAAGGGACGGGTAACAGCACGCATAGAGATTGCTAAACAACACTCACTTAAATAGTCGCTAAGGGGTGGAAATGGGTAGATATGGATATGATGACCACGCGTTAATGTCACGTGTAGCCCCTCATTGAGGAGTGTTTACCGGGCATTGCGTGGGGTGATCATGTAGGCTAACCAACCTAGGACCCCTCCTTCCCAAATTCCCTTTGTCTAAAGCTTTACTTTTTTTTATATGTACACAACTTGCTCAAAGCCTTTGTCTTATTACTTGAGTCATACAATGTCCAACATGCTTTATTTGCAATCATGTGTTTCAACTACTTATTTGTCAAAAGGACTAATTCATAAGTATAAGTTCGGCCGGGACCTACCGTTGTGGACCGAGAGGGGTGCCTAACACCTTCCTTTCAAGGTTATTTCGAGCCCTTACCCTAAATCTCTGGTAATGCAAACTGGTCTAAGAGTTAATCGCTCTAGGTGCCCTAACGCACCATAATCCGTTAGGTGGAGACTCTTTAAATACCCAAATCCCAAAAGAAAATGAGTCAGCTCCCCCATAGAATGTCGAAACCCGGACGTTCTCCGCGAGGAGGAAAAAAGGGGGTGCGACATGCCCTTATTAATATATAGAGTATTACAAGGAGGGACCACTTTGAGGAGGAAACCTTGATAGAAGGATTCCATATTCCAAATTAGTGTTTAATTATGTACTATGTTTAAGAAGAAATTGAACTTTTTTGGAATTAGTGATCTTATACAAGTCATGACAATTTTATGACAATAGATTTAACTCATTAAAAGTTAAATAAAAATATAAAGTTAAATTATTTTTAAAAAAAATATATTTTTTGGAAAAAAATTAAAGAAATGGCACATAAAGAGGAATAGAGAAAAAATAAAAAGATAAGAGGATAAGGGGATGAAAATAATGAGAATTGAATCCATACAATATTGCGTAAGAGGTAGTCATTGATAAGTGTGATCATGCCCAACTCTAGTCCTAAAAAGATAAGCTGGCCGCTGCAAATATAATCCGATTTAAAATTCGGGAGTCGAATTCCACAGAGAACTAAGGTTTTACTATAACTGTTCAATATTAGAAGACAAGCTCGAACAATTTCGAAGTTATAAATATTAAGATTCTTATGTCTAACTAAGTAACTAACAAATTAAAGTAGTGAATTAATAAATAGGGATACTTAGGATTGGAGACAAGATTGAAAAAGCCTAGAGTTATGATTTCCCCAATTGCCGGAATCTATCCCGCTACGTCTACAATTTCGCCTAAGTATTTTCTACTGATCATGAGCACTCGGCTTATCGTAATTCTCTCTCGAGCAACTACAATAATTTACTAGTCATATTCTCTCGAATTATGCTAGATCGCACTTTTTCACCGCTCACTATGATCACGTTAAAGCTTCGTTATCTCTAATCCCGCTTTTAAACTCGCCGTATGATCTCTCATATACCTTGAGAGTGACGTTGTTCGACAACAACCTAAACATCTCTTCCTCAAGCAATAATAATAAATAGGCACAGTCAATTGATGGTCATTCAATCAACAACAATAATCACGTAGTTGAACAAGTAGGGATATTCAAAGACAAAATTATATTGAAACGTAACAAGAATTCATCCTCGAAAGGTTCCATCAAACCCTAGATTAGAGAGTTTAGCTACTCATAATTGTATAAACAATCATAGTAATTTTCAAAAGCATTAAACTATAGATTAAAGAAGCGCGGAGAGAAAAACTCGTGTGATTCGCGCTCTAGAGTATTCCGTATCCTTTTGCCTCTCCAATAATGTATCTTCCTTCAAAAGCTAACTTTAAGAGGTATTTATATGGTTGGGGTCAAAGTCTACATGTCCAAATAGTGAGGAAATAAAAGTGGTTCGGATAGCATCGTCGGCGCGGGGCATTGTCAGAGGAGCCAACATTACCCCGTAAGGCATTGTCAGAGGCGCCAACATTTCCCCGCGAGACACTGTCATAGGTGCCAATGACAGTGTCCTGGACTAAGCCTTGCACTGTCTATGGCCCTGACTTTTCATTGCCTTGCGCTATAGAGTATTTTGTAGCCTTTTACCTCTCCAATAATGTCTCTTCCTTCAAAAGCTAACTTTAAGAGGTATTTATATGGTTGTGCCAATTGTCGCACAAATTAGCATCCAAACAACAAGCAAATATGGTAAATAACACCAAAATATATGGAATTATAGCACGACATCAAAGTTCATGACATGCAATTGCATATTCACTTATAGTATTACTTAACGGAGAGTTAGTTTTTACTTCATAAAATAATTTAATCCTAATAAGTTAGACTTGCTTTTATATGAACACCCATTATGTGGGTGAGTATTTATCATACCTTTAGACTCTATTTCGGTGGTATATTCTTTACTTTTCAATGTCTATGCTATATTTTCGTTTCGACAAATTAATCTATGCATTCACTTTTATTCTGAAACTTTTTCACAATTTATTTCAGTTGTTGGTCTTATTTTATTTACATTTGATGAAGTTCCAAGTAATTATCCCAATTACATACCAAGAGTATAGATACGGTTTAAAAGAAAGGAACAAGTCCATTTTACCCCTTCAAGTCACATTTGGCTTGAACGTCAAGAAAATCTATTTCCATAATTAACCCTCTAGAAAATCCCCTGTTTTTTCACCTGCTTGGGCGAGAAGAAAACTGCGAAAACTTGATTTGCTGCAAAAATGGCGTTTCGCTCTGCTTTACGGAGATTGAACTGTTCGTCAACCCTTCTCTCCAACTTCCTCGATACAGGCCGCCCTACTGGTTCTGTTGCGCCGTTAAAATATCGTTTTCTGAGCTATAAGAGTAGTCATGTTTCCGTTGTGGACTATAACGAAGAAAGCTTTACTATCAATGCACTTGGAGGTTCCTTTCCCCGCTCTGATCAATTCCCTATTCAACGCGGTATATATCGTTTTTCTTTAATTCTCTAGTTTAATCCAATTTCATTTTGCAGAATTCTGATCCTTTTTGTTTTATTTTATTATCCTCTGATAGTACTTTTTAGTTAATTATTTTATATTTGTAATATGTTTTACGACGTGAGTTTTCTTAATTAACAAGTACTGGTGTGATTGTAATGCAAATCTGTACTGATTCATGTTAAATTGTGTGAATTTTTTGATAAAAGGTTAATTATTATAGAGCGGACAATTTTAAATTATTTATATTTGTATTAGCATAATATTGGCATGAGATGAGTTTAAATAAAGTAACGTGTCAATGAGGATTGATATAGTCGACCCAAACTTGTTTGAGATTGAGACATAATAGTTGTTTTGTTTAGCTAAAAGCTTATATGATGAGAACTATTTATTTATTTTATATTTGTATCACCATTCTTTATATGTCTCAAAGAGTTGATTTTATTTTTAAAATTGGTGTGATGATTTTGGTATTTTTTTCATAAATTTTATGAAGGTGCATCTGATCAGTACATGGAAAACCCGTTCCAAATTTCTGGACCTCGAGGGTCATACGAGGCGAAGAATGTGGATGAGGGAATGTATGTGAGGATGGAAATGCCGGGTATAGATAAAGAAGATGTGAAGGTGTGGGTTGAATATGGGAATGTCTGCATAAAAGGTGATGGAAAGAAGGCGTCTGAGCATGAGGATAGTGGAAGAAATTACAGTGCCAACATTGAGATCTGCTCGAATTCGTTTCAGCCTCAGTATATGGAAGCTGATATGAAGAATGGTGTTCTTAGGATGGTAATACCCAAGTCCAAGATTTCTCAGGAGGTGACTGGCTCTTATGAGATAAAAGTTAAGTAAGTCTGCTTATGAATATCATGTCATTGGTTAGATAGAGATAATTAAAAGTACTCGCGTACCTTCATATATAGATGTTGAAAAATCAACTCTTGCTGAGTCGTTTTGGAACTACTTTGCTGTTGAATTTTTAGTAACTCTACGGATTTTGTGATAGCAATTGCTCGTTTAGCTTGATTTGGTGTCTTCTCCTCACTGAGAGGATGACGACATGTTGATTAAAGTTCAGTTATTAGCTACCATCTCAATGGCTTCTTTCTCTCTTCTAAGGCCTTAGCTAGGTTTACTGAATGCAATCTCAATCTTTTTATAGATTCAATTGTGCTCAAATACTATCTACATGGGCATTTAGTACCAAGTCTGGTTTTCTTATGATTGCAAAGCACACAACTAAGGGTTATTTTCGAATTCATTATCAGAAAATCTGAACCTGCACCTTGTTAGAGTGCATTGGATGAAGAGATCTTCTTTATTGCCTTCCCCTTCTGAATGTTTGCCTTATTCAGGAAATTATAGTAGTACATCATTCAAGTTTTAGGTTTTGGAGAATGAGGTGAAACTTAGGGGCAGCTTTTTTTTTTTTTGGCAATCTGGTCATGTTGATTCTTTTGAGCTACTCTGCTACTGTAACTTGTTATGACTTTGTTTGTATGGTTTCTATGTGGAAAATGTTTCAAATCTTGAATTTGGTAACTTTTGATGAATGTCAGTCTGTATAATCCGCTCCGCAGTCTGTAGTTCTGATCTCTTCAAGATATGTTAAAGATAGATTATTTGTGAAACATAAGGCATGTTTACCTGGTGTTTACCTTGAAAATGGTAATTACAATTAGATTTGATTTTGTGGTTCTAAAAATACGTGATCTATTTTTATGCTAGTTGTTTAGGCAATAGATGCTAAGTAAGAGATTAGAAAACGAGATAAGAGCTTGAAAAAAGGTGATAACCGAACCAATAGGCTGGTAAGCGGGGCCTCGAGCTTGCTTATTCGGGGCCTCGAGGTCGAGTCCTATACTCTGCCGTGGGCAGTCGATGGAGGGACTAACAGTTATGATAGATTCAATGATGGCTCTTGATGGCCAATAACAAACAATAAATGAAGAACAATAAATAGAACACAATGAATGTAAGCAATAAATAAAAGTAATGAGCTCAAGAGAATATGTTAGATAGCAGAGAGAATGTTCTTGTATATTTAGTATTGAGCAACAGATGTCTACAAAATGACGAGGATTCCCCTTTATATATGAGGGGGAACATAGTACAAATGCATTAATTACAAAGATATGGGGTAGGTACAACCACTTAATGCCCTGATACGGGTCAGAGCTAGCCCTCTAGACTTTGTCAGCTCTAGTCGTGCGCCTAGGGAACTTCCCACTTTTCTACCATAACCGTCGACTTGCACTGTCTCGAGGTTGGACACCGATGGCCCCTCGCGACAAATCTCGACCATAGTCTCGAGCCTTTGGAAAGCTTGCTTACAAGGCATTGTAATGGCCGAAAATTGAACCCTCCGATTTTACCGCATACAGATAGTCCCCGCATTTCTTAGAGTGGAATGATAAGAAACGACTTTGATATCCACCTCTTCGAACTTTCTGTGATGATGTCATACTTATGACGCAAGCCTTGTGATAATTGAGGCGTCCCGTCGGTTCATCTTTTCAGTGTCATTCAATGTACTGCTGATTCTTATTCTCCAAAGCGATAATATCGCCGTCGATTCAGTTCCCAAAAAATGCATTGATTGCGCCTGCTGATACGTCTTTCAAAGACATTGATGGGGTCGCCGGTTACACTGCCACCCTCTATAAATGGAAGCCTCCTGGAACCATTTCCTCATTCAAGTGTCTTCCAATATCCTTCCACCCCTTTCTTCTCTTCATCCTCATCCATGTTATCTCCCATGTTGGAGACCCGCGGCCTTAAGGTTACATGGAGGCGTTCCCATCAGCCGTGCCGTGGCCTTTTTTCAGGGCTTTCCCTTACCGAGCGAGATTGCACTGACTTGTCATTGTTGTTGTTGTTGTTGTTATTACTACTGTCGTCGTTGGCTCGAGGCGATGAGATAGGGGGGCCGACTTCTTCCGACTTAGGAAGATGTTTGGACTCTACACCGTTGCTCAGGAGGGTGTTTGGACTATACACCGCTGCTCACCTCCCTACTCCGGCCTGGTGTGGCACTTCAACCCTTTTGCTTTCCGTGGGGTGAAGTGGCGCTACCGGCCGTTAACTTTCACGGCACAATGTCCCAAGAAGTGGACTCAAAGCAGTTGTGCAGGTAAGGCCGGCGCTCGCCAAGTCTTCTACTGGTCCGTGATTTCCTTGGCCTGGTAAAAGATTTTGCTCTTAGGCGGGCTACGACTTTTTCTTCATCTTTTTCTGCTTCTTCCGCATCACTTTCCTCTTCTTCATCTTCTCCCTTGAAGAGGCCATTTTGGAAGATCGAGACGAGGACACCGAGGAGACGGTGCTCGAAGATACTACCGCCGAGGATACACCCCCGAGAATAGATTAGACTCTTGGCTTTTATTATGTATATACTTTTTTGCTTCTTTGGTTCTGTGTAAGCACCCCTTATGGGCTGTTGTAATCACATGTAAGGACCCCTCATGGGCTTTGTAATCGTCGTTTATTAATGAAAAAGGTGTTTCTTCGATTTACTTCTGATTTATGCTTCATTTCCCTTTATCTGCATTTGTGAAGAATCTGAATGTATGATTCTACCGATCGGTGCGAATATCGAGCCCGGGTGTTAGTGTTTCTTCTGGCTTTTGATTGATTAACACAATTCCCCGTAGAACCCTTTCCCGTTCCTTGGACCGAGCACGGATTGGATTAATAAACTCGGGTCGTCGGGATCCCCGACTTCGAGTTGAAGGAGAGTAGGGCTTCGAACTTTCAATACGAGACTTAGACCTTTTGACCCCGCGATAGTGCTCGACGGGGGATTTGCTCGGAGTTCTGAGAATAAAGATAGCCTTTAGGCTTTTGGGAGCAGTCCCCCGAGCGGGGGTTTGCTCAAGCTCGGGCTACCTGGAAGCTTGTTTTGAACTCAATGTAGATAGCCTTAAGGCGTCGCAGATAGATCCCGGATGGGGGCCTACCCGGGCTTAGATAGTACCTCGAGGCCAAGCCCATATGAGTAGGTTTTTAGAGCTTATCATCTTTTGAGAGAGGTCCTCGAGATCGGGTACCATCTCGAGGCTTAGGATGATGTCAATGGCTCCTTGGAGCATATCCTCTTCTTGGTGGAGGTCCTCGAGATCGGGTACCATCTCGAGACTTGGTTGATGCGGGAGTCTCTGACCCCAAAACGTCGTATGGCGGTATCAAGTGTATGACGTGGTTACGAAATGGCAGTGGCGATCCCGCTGGCGCATCTTCCCAAAGTGGTAAAAGCCTTAGCCAGTATTTTTAATCGGCCTTTGAGGCAGGCGGATAGTCGCCGCTTTTTCCATATATAGGGTTGCCTTCGCCCTTTTGAAGATTTTGCTATTCTGAGTAGTTATCCTCCTTTGTAGAGCTTTCTTTTCCTGTTTCAAGGCTTTCACCATTTCAATTTTGAGGGCGTTGCTCGGATTTTCTAGTTTTACCACACCTATGGCTGCCGCACCAAGGTCCGCTCGGCGAGGAGAGGGGAGTTCCGCCCTTGAAGGCTTTCTGAACCAAAATGCTTGGGGTCATAGGGATTATGTTTCGAAGTTTATTTCCTTAGTAGAAGAGGGTCACCTTGAGTCAGTGAGGAGAGACTGTGGATGGGGGGAAAAGGTAGTACTGCGGGTACTTTCCCCGGGAGAGAGCATTATGGATCATGCTGAGGGGTTTTTGAACGTATACACGTACCCCTTCACGTTAGGCCCCCCTGATAGGGTTGTGCTTGATTTCTGTCGGAAATACCGGGTCACCTTGGTGCAGATTCACCCGTTATTTTGGCGGATAGTATTGATGATGAGGTTCTTTGCGGAGAGAGCAGGACTTGAATTCACGCTCAGTCATCTTATCAGGATGTACCGGCCTTTTCACCATCGAGGTCTGCTAACCTTACGATGCCGATCCACCGCACCTTTCGTTGTCGATGATGAAGAAGACGGAGATCGGGAGTGGATGAGCCGATTTGTCCGAGTACGGACTGTTGATATTATCCCCGTGGAGTTTCTGCCATTCCCTGAGGAGTGGAATTTTACACGTAAGTGATATACTTATGCCTTCATAGTCTTGCTTGTGGCACAGACAGGTTCCGTAAATGCGCCTTCCTTTCCCTTTCTGCAGCAATTTCATGGACGCCGTACGAGGTCCCCGACCTGACGGACTGGGCTCGGAAGCTGGCAACTCGCTCGACTTACAATGAGCGTAAGTGACGAGTTTTGTCTAAGGGCAGATGGAAGGCCAAACACCACGGTACGCGCTGTGTGATTTGCTCCTTTAAGGGCACTTTCTTTTTACGCATACTAACCCCATCACCGTAGGCATCGGGGAATCCTTCGGGGCGAGACTGTGCCCTCTTGGAGGGGGAGAAGGATCGCCAGCTTCTGGGCTACGGAGCGATAATAATAAGCAAAAAGGGCTTTCACAGGGTGACGGTGCTTTCAGCAAGATGAGTCCATGCCGGGGGCTTGGCGAGGATGTGTCTTCCCCCATCGAAGGTACTTCGAGGGATGTTCGAAACCAGAAGCCGCATACGCTGAGCGATCATGTCTCGGGTGGGGTTCTTTCGGGGTAGATGGAGCCGGACTAGTAGATTTGCGCTCAACTTTCGAGGAAGCTCAGCAGCTCTATTCCGAGGTGAGTTTTTTGCCGTCCGCGTTGATTTTATAGTCTTGCATTTTTTACTCTCTTGTCGAGTTTCTCTTTCATAGGCTTTTGACAAGCTCAAGTCCGAGCTGCTTCGTCGTGAGGCCATGCTACGAAAAGTCGTGGACGGGGAGAAGTCCCTCAGGCTTCTTTGTGATGAGAGAGAAGACGAGTTGGCGCGCTTGCGGTGCGAGGCGAGTCGAAGCCTAAACTACGAAACCTACCTCGAGGAACAGGTACTTATTGCTCTAGATGGGGCACATGTTCCCTTTTCTATTATTGAGGCTGACGTTTCGCTTATTTTAGCTGCAGAAGAAGACTGGAGACCTGGAACGCCTTAGGAGTGAAATTGGCCAAGCCAAACGTGAGTGCGATGAGTTAAAGGCTCGGGCGGACGCTCATACTATAGGGGAAAAAGGCACTCTGGCTAAAGCTTCCGCCCTCGAGGTTCGACCGCTTAGCTCGCGAGAACAGTTTGGTCCAAACGGGATGATTACAGAGCTTGAGTCCGGGCTTTCGAAGATAAAAGCCAAAGTTGTGGATGCCCGGGCCGAAGCCGTAATGAGCCAAACTAAGGCTGATAAGAAAGTGGCGGTCTATTTGAAGGATGATGTCGATGCTCGAGCTGAGCTGAGAAGGGTTCTCGCCTGCGAGAGCAGGAGCTTGGAGTATACACGGTGCAAATCTCAAAGGGAAACCCTCGAGGAGATCAATATTAAGGGTTTTGACCTCTCGGAAGAGGTGAAACAGGCAAAGGCGGATGAACATGACGCTAAGTCCCTTCTGTCTGATGCCGAGGATGGCGAGAAACAGGCCGACGAGCCGTGGTCCTCGAGGGGGGGCATAGATTAAGCCTTTCCTTTTTCTGATTTTGTATGTAGTATTCTTAGAGAACTTTGTAAATGAAGCTGGTATTCACTCACATACATGTATAAAAGGAAGCCTCGTATTTTTTGTTTTTCACGTATTTCTTTTGCCTTGATATTTGTTGGTTGTTAGCCGGATGAATTGGTCTTTGGTTTGAAAGGAATCCTTAGATCCATAGTATGGCCCTGGGGCTCATTGGGCTGGCCCGTAGGCTCTTACGCGCTTCGGTCGGCACGACCTTTTGATATAAGTCGGCGTTTGAGCTCTTATGCTTTTGCCCTTAGGCATATTTAGTTAACTGTTTTGGGTTCAGTCTCCGAGTCGGGTTTTGACTCGAGCTCATTTGACCCTCAAGTTTTTGAATTTAAAGTTGGCCCTCAGGCTCTTACGCGTTTTGGTCGGTACGACCTTTGTATGGACTGGCAACAATGGCTCTTATGCATTGGGTCGGTACGACCTTTTATATGGGCTGGCGACAGTGGCTCTTACGCATTGGGTCGGTACGACCTTTTATATAGGCTTTATTTTTCCCTTGTTAAGGCTTTTTGGAATTGTGTTTGCCTGACTCTTCGACGGTTTGATAAAAACCTCGATTGTGAGTCGTTTATATGGCGATGATTCAGCACCTCGGGAGGTTTGGCTCGATGGCTGAGTATCTCGAAGCCTGTAATTAGGAGCTGACGTGGTTAAAGCTCTTTTGCCTATGTTGAGGGTAGCCTGCTTAACCGGTTCTTTTCGAAGTATATTCGAAGTAATTGAAGGCCTGTGATTTTATAGCGACGGTCGGGCGTCCCCGAGTCGCATTAGTTTGGCTGGTACAGCCTTGTGACCGTAGTCATTGTGTTTGGCCGGAGCCTTTCAGTCCCCGAGTGAAGTAGTTTCGGCGTCTATATCGAGGGTATGCCTTTTTAGGGGTCTTACAAGTTCGATATATAGCCTTAACTTTAAGATCGGGTTTATGCCTTTAGTAAGGTCTTACAAGTTTTACATGCCTTTGAGGTCTTACAGTTGTTGTCACTTGGTACAAGTGTGGTTAATGCATTGCTTGAGGTCTTACAGATTTCACATGCCTTTGAGGTCTTACAGTTTTGTTGTTGCCTTATATAGGTCTTACGAGACCGAGGCTGTCCACGTGTGGTCTTGTGGCCTCGGGCTTTGATAAGTCGATAGGGGTGGCGATTGGCGGCAGTCCCCGAGTCGTCGAGGGTTTCTTGGCTCGGGAGCCATTACTTGTAATCTTTGCCTCATTGAGGGCTTATGATTTCGGGGTTTCCGGCCTGGAGGTCATGTGGCCTTGAGTTTTCGACGCCAGTCCCCGAGTGTTTGGGACGTTTTTTGGCTCTAGAGTGGTTTCGTGATCTTAACGTTGCCTCATTGAGGGCTTATGAGTTTGGAGCTCCGACCCGAGGGTCGCACTGTTCCGAGTTGTTGACGTCAATCCCCGAGTGTTCGGGACGTTTGTGACAGAGGAGCCGTTTTTGCAAAAATACCGAGCTTCTTTGAAACGCAAAATGCTTTTTGAAAGTATTCTTTGATTGCTTGGTACAAATATACATGTCTTTGCTGTTGAGGGCTCAGTTATTCTATGCGGGCACGGTTCGTTCGACCGTTTGGCCCGGTACATTATTTTCCTACCGAGACCCCATTTAGCGCATCCTGGCTTCTCCGAGTATGTGACCTTCCAGGGGGATGCCCCCCAGTATTCGAGGTCGATTGCAAAAGAAGCCTTGAATACTTGTTGAGTTTTCCTTAGGTAGCATATAGATGTTGCCTCATTAAAAACCTTGCCGGTTAAACCCTCTTGGGATAAAAACCCGATCGAAGGAAAAGAGTGCAACGCATGATTTTGAAACCTAAGGCCTTCGAGTTGGGAAGCGCTTCAGTTGTTTCGATCGGATACCTGCACTTAGGTTAGTATAAGATGTAATTGACAAAGGGAGGCGATCGTACCTTAGTGCTGACGGTGCTTCGGCCCCTGATATGTTTCGATCGTTTGTCACGAGGACACGGTACGGTCCTTTGCTTCGTTCGTTCGGACTTAGCCGAGGGTGTAGCTTGTTTTTGATATTGCACTGTTTGCTTATCCTTTGGCTCTTTCGAAGGTGGAGGTACTGGTGTCGGCGCTACGTCATGTACTGAGAACGTTTCTCTTGCCGCATGTTGTTCCCCCTAGACGGTTTTTATCCCATCCTTTGTCGAGAACTTCATCAATTGATGAAGGGTTGATGGTACTGCTCTCATGCAGTGTATCCATGGCCTTCCGAGCAAGGCATTGTATCTCATGTCTCCTTCGATGACATAGAATTTGGCATTTTGGGTTGTGCCGGCCACATTGACTGGGAGGGCGATTTCCCCTTTTGTTGTTTCGCTCGCCATGTTGAATCCGTTGAGGACTCGAGAGGCGGGCATGATTTGGTCAAGCATCCCGAGCTGCTCTACCACCCTCGACCTGATAATGTTGGCCGAGCTACCTGGATCCACAAGTACACGTTTAATTTGAAATGTATTTACAAGGAAAGAGATTACCAATGCGTCGTTGTGAGGTTGAGACAAGGTCTCGATGTCCTCGTCGCTGAATGTGAGAGCATTCTCGGGTATGTAACCCCGAGTTCGCTTTTCTCTGGTGATGGATATTTTTGTTATTCTGATCATGGGTTCCTGTGGGGCATCGATGCCTCCCAAGATCATGTGGATGACATGTTGTGGCTCATTTGTTTCGTTCTTCTTGGTCGCCTCTCTTTACCAGAACTGGTTTGTGGCCCGGTCGCTGAGGAATTCTCGGAGGTGACCTTTGCTCGGTAGTCGGGCTACTTCTTCCCAGAGCTGATGGCAATTTTCGATTCTGTGGCTGTGCGTGTGGTGGAATTCACACACCAAGTTATGATTTCTTTGTGAAGGATCTGATTGTATAGGCCTTGGCCACCTGGTGTCTCTAATTTTACTAATGGCGAATACGATGTCCGAAACATCGACATTGAAGTTGTATTCCGACAAGCGGAGTGTCTCCGCCGGCCCTGCGCACCTATCAAACCCGGCTCTGCTGACGAGTCCCCGAGGGTTCTGCCCTCGGCCCGTTCTTTGATCATTCCGGGGTATGTCATGCCTCGGGGCATTTCTCCTATCGTCGATGTATGGCTGGTACCTTTCTTTGTTTGGCTTCGACTCCTTCGCCAGAAGCCTGCTTGGATATACCGAGCCCGAGGGGGCTCCTAGTTGGTCATCTTCGACCCTGATCTTTGATTGGTATCGGTTGTGGACGTCCGACCAAGTCACGGCCGAGTATTTGACTAGGTTCTGTTTCAGCTGTTTCGAAGCCACCGAGCTTCGTTCATTCAGACCTTGAGTGAAGGACTGCACTTCCCAGTCATCGGAGACCGGTGGTAGTTCCATTCGTTCCATTTGAAAGCGAGATACGAACTTTTGCAGCATTTCATTCTCCCTCTGCTTGATCTTGAAGACGTCAGATTCCCTTGTTGCTACTTTGATGGCACCAGCATGTGCCTTTATGAAAGAATCTGCCAACATGGCAAATGAATCTATCGAGTTTGGGGCAAGGTTGTGATACCACATCATTGCCCCTTTAGAAAGCGTTTCTCCGAACTTCTTCAGTGGGACGGACTCGATCTCATCGTCCTTTAGGTCGTTGCCCTTTACTGCACAAACACATAGGGGATTAATTAAGCTGCAAGGATCGTGAATCAAAGGAAGGGAAGAATGAGACCATAATTTGGAAGTCGCCCCCGACCGAGACCTAGATGGCAACCTAACCGAGTACTAAATAATTGAGAAAGGGAAGACCCACCCCCCCAGAGCCAGAACACAGGCGCCGACCTCTCCGCCACCAGCACAAGTGAATAAGAAAAGATCACGTCGCCAAAGGTGGCGGTATCACCGTCTACAGGTCGAGTCATGAGATCTAAAGTGCAAATACTCGACGCCGTGAATCAAGAAATTCGGGTGATATACATACGAAGGCGTTAAATTCAATAGAAATCGGTCGTACCTAGCCTCGATTCACGTCGCAAACATTGTCCAATGATTCATGAAAACATGCAAAGAGCAGAGTTGGCGCATCTGATCTTTCTTCTTCAATGCCAGGCATAAAGAGCTAGCGCTAAAAGCAGGGGATGAATCTTTATCGACTTCCTTTTGAATAACTTGGATAACATCTTTATGGACATCTGAGAGAGTTTCTTTCTACTAGTGCTCCTCCTCCTGCTAATGCTAGTGCAACTTTGAAAGTTGTTAAAGCAAAGATTCGATACCTCTTTTATTATTAATTAATAATTGTGGGGATCGTAGACCACTAAGGAGAGAGGCCAGTCTTCCTACTCAGCATAGGACTTAGCTGGGAAGAGACTTTCTTCTTCTCCCCCTGTCGATCTGGGAGCGCCTCGGTAATTACCTAACGAGAGAGAGCCGATGCAAAAGTAGTCCTTTACGCGAGGAAACGCCAGACAGACTGACCTCTGCTAACTACGTTTTATATAGACTGGAAGCTAGAGAGATACTAAGGTATAGTGCTGCTACCAGAGAAGGCTCTTTCATGCTAGGCGTCCAGACCTACTATACCCGAGCAGCATCCCCGGCACACTTGCTATATCTACTAACGCTTCATCCTAACCAACTATACCTGAGTGTAAGCAGTAACGTGCTCATTGGGGTCTGAGGTTCCGTTGTACTTTGGAAGGTCTGGCATTCTGAACTTCTTCGGAATGGGTTTTGGAGCCGCTTCCTGTGGGAACTGCTTTTGTACGAACTTCTTTAAATTTACACCTTTCAAGATTGGGGGTGCGCCCAGAATCTGGTCGACCCTGGAATTGTAGGTCTCGACCTTTTTGTCGTTGGCTTCTATCTTCTTCTCGCCCGACTCGATCCTCTTTGTGAGGTCCTCGAGCATCTTTATGATGGCGGGGTCGATTGCCGACCCGTTGTTGCTTGACCTCTCTGGTACCTGCTTGGCTAGGGGAGCCATCCCCGGTGCTACCGTGCTGGGAGTTTTCTGGTGACTTTGCAGCTGAGCGATCGCCAGTTGTTGTGCCTGTAACATTTCAAAAATAACGTGAAGGCTAACCTCTCATTCTTCCCTAGCTGGGGTTTTTTGAGCTTATTGTTGATCTTCTTGGTGTATGCTCCTGTTGGTGTGGGAGCTTATTTCGACGTGTTGAGCGTTGCGCGAGACCACGTCCACCGGAATTGATTCTAGTGCATTCTCAGGGTTTTGTGGTGGCACACCAACACCTGGGATGTCAACACCATTTTCTCCATGGTCTTCAAGATTGATGTTTTCACGTGCGTTTACTGAGTTAGACATTTTGACCTGAAATCAAAGATCTTGGACAAGAAAAAGTGTGAAAGATAACTTGCGTTACGTAGCTAAACCAGCAAGAAAATAATCACTATTATTCTTAGCCCCACGGTGGGTGCCAAACTGTTTACCTTAAAAATGGTAATTACAATTAGATTTGATTTTGTGGTTCTAAAAATACATGATCTATTTTTATGCTAGTTATTTAGGCAATAGATGTTAAGTAAGAGATTAGAAAACGAGATAAGAGCTTGAAAACAAGGTGATAACCGAACCAATAGGCTGGTAAGTGGGGCCTCGCGCTTGCTTATTCGGGGCCTCGAGGTCGAGTCCTATACTCTATCGTGGGCGGTCGATGGAGGGGCTAACAGTTATGATAGATTCAATGATGGCTCTTTATGGCCAATAACAAGCAATAAATGAAGAACAATAAATAGAACACAATGAATGTAAGCAATAAATAAAAGTAATGAGCTCAAGAGAATATGTTAGATAGCAGAGAGAATGTTCTTGTATATTTAGTATTGAGCAACAGATGTCTACAAAATGACGAGGATTCCCCTTTATATATGAGGGGAACATAGTACAAATGCATTAATTACAAAGATATGGGGTAGGTACAACCACTTAATGCCCTAATACGGGTTAGAGTTAGCCCTGTAGACTTTGTCAGCTCTAGTCGTGCGCCTAGGGAACTTTCCACTTTTCTACCATAATCGTCGACTTGCACTGTCTCGGGGCTGGACACCGATGGCCCCTCGGGACAAATCTTGACCGTAGTCTCGAGCCTTTGGAAAGCTTGCTTATGAGGCATTATAATGGCCGAAAATTGGACCCTCCAATTTGTCGGTTATCAAGATTCATAACTCACCTTACAGCTTCAGTGGGTAACTTCTTCCTAGATTCTAGTTGTTATTGCTGTTGGAAACCCAATTTATTGGACCTTTTTGTTTTACCCCTGTTGTTGTATGCATCTTATTCTAGATCCTTTGTCGCTTGATTTGATATGGAGAAGCAAAGCAGCACAGATAAAAGTGGTACTCCCTCCGTTTCATATTAATTGAGATACTTTTCTTTTTAGTCTGTTCCAAAACAAATGATACATTTTTAAATTTGGAAATAATTCAACTTTAAACTATTCATTTTACCTTTTTTGCCCTTAATGAGAAGCTTTTATAGCCACACAAATGGCATGGCCCCACGAACCTTTTACCCCTTAAGCTTTTAAGACCACAAGTTTTAAAAGTTTTCTTCTTTTTTCTTAAACTCCGTGTCGAGTTAAACTATCTCAAATAATATGAAACGGAGGGAGTATGAACTTTCTCGAGTTTGGCGATATGATTGTATGGTCTAGGAGTAGAATATGCATAAACCTTAGCGCCAAAATTTGTACCAAACGTTGATAAGAGGAACTGACTAGCATTAAATGACTTACATCTTGTCATCTTGATTCTTGAGACAGGAGGAGTAAATAGTTGCCACTGGGCCATTTTAAGCAATGTTTCCCTTTCTTAGAACCTTTTCATGCGTGTATATATGTGTATATATTGGTTCATTACTGACGGGTAATTTCTGAGCACGTAAAAAAACTACGTTCTATTTGTCTTCTTTTTTTCCCAATTAGTTAACTTTCAAACAGTTCAAAAGGAACATCTTTCGGCAATTTCATTTATTAAACGGTCTTTTATATATATATATACGCAGACTTCCAACTTTTCTTTTCCCCTTAAGAAGTGTAGCTACTCATTCCTTTGCATCTGTAAATTGTAAATTAGATGTTCCAAACTACCAATAAGGTACCACGCAAATTGGTGTCTCTTTCTTTCAATTATTTTCAAGATTATTCGGTGAAGATCGAACTTTGCCACCTTTATTAAAATGTAATAAAGTAGCATCTTTAAAATGTAATATAAATCGTAGCAATAAGCTACCAATCAATTCTTACATTGGTGGCTCTTTCTTTAAATTAATTAAAAAATTATCACCGAAGATGGAATTTTTGCGCCTTCAAAATTATAAAGTAGCCGTCCTACCAATGAACTACCACTCAATTCTCAAATTGGTGATTCTTTCTTTCTACAAATATTTTTTTTATTTACAATTATGATCTCCTTTTTTATTTCTTGGGGAGGGGAAGAAGGGTATAATTGTTTGTTTGACTATGTACCTCTATGTAAAATGTCTCAAAATTACACAAATAGCTCTTAACGTGGATGATCTTGAGTTTTAATACTTGCTTGCCTCATGAGTAAAACTTCAAATTTAATAAATGTTGCCCCTCACTAATCTCATGGGCAATGCTTTTAATTTTATATATTGAAGTACTACTACCCATGAGGCAAGTAGTGGTCAAAAGTTTAGACCATCCCAAAAAAGTGTCACATTCTGCAATTTTTTACTTAGTTATGGTACAAATGGGCCTAATGCCTAATTGTCGTAAGCGAAGCTAAATAGGACTGAACTTAGCGGCCTAGCCCAAAACCAAATCCAACCAAGTACATTTAATTACCAAAAACCCCCCATCTAAAACCCTTAATTTTGATTGAGAAAAGCACAAATCGAACTTCATCAACCGGAAATTATTAACTTCTCCGATGGCTCTAAGCCTGAGAAAAGCAGCCGGAGCCTCTACACTGTTCAAATACCTAAGTCCCAAATCCCATTTTACCACCGCCCCACCTTCAATCACACGCCTTTTTTCCTCTACTACCACCTCGGATTCAGATTCCACGAGCAAGGAGCAAAGCAACTCTCCAGAGCCAAGTAATTGATTCATCTGTTTAGCCCCCCCTTTTCTTATTTACTGTTTTATATTATGTGATATTTGCACAATTATACTAGGTAAACATTTTAGGTTTAATTAGTCAATTATTGACACATTAAATTACGCCCAGACTCTTTTTAGTTTAGTAAGAGATTGATAATAGTATACAAGTTAGTGTTAGATTTAGGTAATATTGCTAATTTTTTTGCCTAGGGCTTAGGTCGAGTGGTAAGAGCAAGACGTGATGCATGGTTAGGTGCAAGTCAAGAGTTCGAATGTATTTAAGTGGAAAAGGGTAGATGGAAAGCTATTGCCACCGGCCTTAGGGATTTCTCGGTTATAAAAAAAATAAAATAAAAAATAGCTTCACATGATTCATGTAGTCAATCCTAGTTAGTTTGGGATTGAGCCGCAATAGTTGTTTTTAACCATTTATTTACTCCTATCAAAGTTGTGTTTTTCGGCTTCCTCGATATTATTTGCAGTTATGGTAAAGGGTGCTCCGCAAGATATCAAAATGGAGAACCCATTTCAGTCAGCTGGACCTTCGAACGTGCTAGAAGTGGATAATGTGAAGGATGGAATACTTGTGAGAGTGGCAATGCCAGGTGTTAGTGAAGATCGAATTAAGGTATGGTTAGAGAACAACACAGTTTACTTTACTGGGAAAGGAGAAATCGAGCTGGAAAGTGAGAAATCAGGGAGGAAATATGGAGGAAGTCTTGAGTTTAAGACTGATTGTTGTAAAGCTGAGAAGGTTGAAGCACAAATCAAAGATGGTATTCTTAGAATGGTAGTTAAAGGTGAGATGGGAGAAGAGGGATAGCTTTGAGTTTCTATTTTTTGTTTTCTTTTTTTTTTTTGATGTAATGCTTTGACATGATTTATGAAAGATTTATAGGGTTTGGGAAATATTTGCTCAAATGTCAATGCTAGATGATGGTGTTAGAATTTCTAAATATTAGGAGAGTGATTGCAAATATTTTGAGAAAAATGATACTTCTTGCTGTGTATACCTTGAATCATAGTACTAACATATTTTAAATTTTGTCTCTCTATCTTTATAGTCTCTCTATCTTTATAAGGTAGGGGTAAGGTCTGCATACGCACTACCCTCCCCACACAGCATTTATAGGAACACACTAGGTTTGTTGTTGTTGTTCATCAATTAGCTAAGTTGCTCGGACAGGTGCAAGTGTCCGACACGGATGCGGAGAGGTCGGATCCTTCGAGATGTAGATTCTAAGTTTCGGTATACAGATCATAGTAAAGATATGGGTGCAGGGATCCGGCTAAAACTGATTCAAAACAATAAGGATCTCTAAATTATGAGAAATTTTGTGGAATATTACGTATAGCTTGTGAAGTGTGGATTTTTTTTTTTATTCTGAAGTTGTAGATAAGTACAGGATTGAGTTTATAAGGTATGCTATTTTCTTCAAATTTATCCTAGTTTTGGTTCTGCTTTTGGGAATTAAATTGTATCTCGTCTCGAATTTTTCCATTCGTATAGATCAAAGTACCCAAAATTATTTAACCAGATCCGTTACAGATCCTATACCCACACCCATATTAGAATCGGTGAGGCACCTCATTATCCTTGTCGGGGCAACTTAGTCGATTAGTACTTCTCTTGAGCGAACATCTGATAAATAGTTAGAGAGCCAAATGCTGGAAAATTGTTACAAGTTCAAGCAATATGAAGTTCTGATATTTGCTAACTCTTTAATTTTAATTGACGAATTAAAGGACAAATTTTTCCTGCATAGATGAGTTTATGTTGATGGCATCTATTCCATGGAGATGAACTAGCAATAGAGATCCACTACTAGATTAAATCTTCTTTTAGAACTTGAACAGCACTGCCTTTCTCCATAGTTGTTAACAAAAGTGTTTTATTTAGTTAACTGTTGAACTGATTCATGTTTTTCTTATCTGGTATAGTCTCTTTTGTTCTTTTTTTCTTTTGCTACTCAATTAGCAAGGAAACACACTTGCTTTAGGAGATTGCTTAACTACATTAAGCATGTTAATGTGTTTAAAGATAAGGGGGGCAGAATATAAAGAAACTGGTTTTTTATACATGAAAACAAAAGGAGAAAATCATAGTATTCAAATGGAAACACAAGATTCCCAACAAATAAACACTTAAAAGAATATGTATTCGAGTTCTTGTTAAGATAAGTCAAACTCTTTGTTCATTCGATTAATCAGCCATCTTCTTTGTAGTCATCCAACGAAAGCTCAGTAAACTAAAAAAGAAGGCGAAAATCCGGCTATGGTTCTCGTTGATCATATGGCTCTTTACTCCACCATGTTTTTCCTGGTGATGATTTCTAATATCTCCTCTAACAATCACTTGCTTTCTCCCAACATCTATTGTATACTCCCTCAACCCTGTCAAGTTTAGTCACAGAAGTTGAAATTCAAAACTTTATGCACATTCGTATTTGTAATTTCTTTAATGGAAAATGTCTTCCTATCCAGACACCAGAAAATTACTTCCTCGTAGAGAACACTTTAGATGGAGAGTATTTTTTCAATGGGAAGTGATTTCCGTCATACCTAACACTACAGCTCGGTGCACTAAGCTCCCGCTATGCGCGGGATCCGGAGAAGGGCCGGACCACAAGGGTCTATTGTACGCAACCTTACCCTGCATATCTGCAAGAGGCTATTTCCATGGCTCGAGCCCGTGACCCCCGGCCATATGACAGCAACTTTACCGGTTACGCCACAGTTACTCTTCCCCATCATACCTAACACTGTGCCAGAAAAAAAAATTATTATGGGAAGCGTACTCTTCCTCACCTGATATCTTTGAGATGACTTGAGATATTCTATGCCTGCAATGTGTGCATCCCAAATTTGCATTCACCACCACCACCTGAAACTAATATCACCAATCCTCATAAGAAACTAAACATCATGAATTGACCAAAAAGAGAAGTCTTCATCATATATTATTCTGAAAACATGACTTTCCCTTGCTAAAACACCAAGAAAATGAAAGGAAAAGTCATAATTAAGAACCTACCGACGGAAGCTTAAGCTTAGCGACATTTAACAGAGTCTGCTTTTGATCACTTTTCTCCATGCTGTTGCTCCTGAGATTTTTCCTCTGATAATTGTGATGAATGATTTAAAGGAAGAGACTTGTTGGCCTAATGGGCTAATTATATTACACAGCTTGGTCAACATAGATATATTAATACCTTGTAACTTATCCTAACTAATCACTTTTCAACACATACTCTAATACATCCAAAGTATAAATAAATAGAACAATTATTTATTATAATCCCTCCTATATGTTCCAGATTACAAGGTTAAGAATTAAGATAAATGCGTTTAAAACTGGCAGATTGAGAGTAATGAGGGCTAGTTGGGTAAGAATTTGTCATGTTATGGCCACCAATAACGAACTTTCCCCTTTTTACCTGAAGGTGGTCTTCACATTCCCATCAAATACTTGTATTCAAATGCTAATAATACTAGGTGCTGACATTCAGACAAAGATAGAGATTTGTTTATTTTATCTGTATGGGAACTGCCATAATTTATTTAGTTAGTGAAACAGGTTAACAGCTACTAGTAAGAGAGTATAATATAAAATAGGGATACCTCATTACTCTTTGAGCAACAGTATTATTTAAGTATGCCGCCAACTAACCAAATAATAATTATCAGCAGACTCCCTTGGCCCCTATCTCAACATCCAATACGTAGAACATATGTATTCTCCAAATTATATGACACATTGACCACGAAATCAGCTTTAGCCTTCTCCTAGGACATTGGTAGAAAGTTCCACTCCTGTATAGCATGTTCTTCATCTTCGAAAAAAAAAAACAGTCATTTCTCTAACACAAAACTGGATGAAATTATCTTTCAATTTTCCTTAAATTTCTATTGATTTGTGAAGAGCCAGCTACAGAAACCACTGTATCGATTGGACAATATGTCACTCTAATTGGCATTGGGACTCAAAGCGACAAAGCCTCGAACCCATCCAAGATTACTTAAATTAAAAAAGAAAAGAAGACAGCCCCAAGACATTGGTCTAGTATAATAGCGCAATGCGTGATGTATGAGTTTAAGCACATGTCGTCGGTTCAAACTCTCCACCAAGTTTTGAAGGGTAAATTTTAAAAATAGCCAGATTTACAATTGGTCGTTCAAAAATAGCCTAATTTCAAAAGTAATCGAAATTTAGCCACTTTTTATATAAAGATAAATCTGAGCGATAACACTATTCAAAACCCGGAAAATACTCCAGTATATTATGCTGGAGTTCCAGCATAAGTATACTTGAACTCTAGCATATTATACTGGAGTTCCAGAATAACTATGCTGGAACTCCAGCATAATATGATGGAGTTCCAGCATAAGTACACTAGAACTCCAACATAATATACTGGAATTCCAGCAAGTATATTGGTCCAGTATAATATACTGGAGTTCGGAGCACCGGTGCTCCAGTCTCCAGTATATTATACTGGAGCCAGCAAAGTATACCGGTCCAGCATAATATGCTGGAGTTCATACACAAGTGCACCAAACTCCAGTATATTATGCTGGACCGGTCTCTATTGCAGCAAAATAGTGGCTATTTTTCATTGACTTGGTAAATGCTGGCTATTTTTGATTGACCAGTCCGAAAACTGGCTATACCGTGCTATTTTTACGTTTTGAACCGTACGCCGTTGGCCTTGAGAGATTATTCAGTTATAAAAAGAAAAAGGAAAAGGTGGAAACCAAATAACTCATAGAGGGGCAAGCTCAAGTAATTCCGACATCATGCTCGCGATATCAAATTCATGGCTTCTACATGTTGACAAACAGCAAAGTGAATAGTAAAACCAGAATTCTCAGAATCATATCTATAACAATATCTATCGAATATAAGTCTGCATTTCGTGTGCTTCTCCAGACAGGACTTAAATGCTTCTCCACAGAGACGTCAAAAACGCAATATGGATTTCATTTTAAGACCGTTGTAAGCACAACGCTTAATTTTTCACTTCATAACATGGATGTGTGTGTGTTAGGACTGGTTTTTGACTTTCAGATACAATTTCCCAGGTGAATCAAGAATCTCATAATCCATCTCATGTCAATCAGGCCTCTCGAACCGAACTGCATGCAGTTTCCTCAGCATATGATTTGCTATCCGTACCGGAAATGGACTCTCACATTAAACATCAAGCGCTTGCCAAACTAAAATAGAGACGATGCGAGAAAATAGACATATTCAAAGAATAAAACTGCACCCAGCCATGTTTTTCCTCAAAGAGCTCTCAGAAAGTACAGCAGATCCACTTCGTTTGTGTTCATCGCCCTGCATGAAGACATAACAAAGAGCAGTCGTGCATGATGGGGATGATGATTCCCCAGCTCCCAAAGTATTGCAAATATATAGTTAAAAACCGAGAGGAAAATAAATACAAAAAGGTAAAGAAAGTTTCCAGCTTTTAACAAAGGAAAACAATCTCTATTCAGCCAGAGATTTCACCAACCACCAGGCTTTGCAGTTGCTCAAATGATCCCCATTTAGAAATGCATTAATTCCTTCCAACTCCCCCTTTTGTACAAAATGAGATGCAGATGTATGTAAATTTTCATCATTCTCAAACACAAATTATACTCCTAAGCAAATCCCACCCCCACCCCCAAAAAAAAAAACCACAATCTCTCCCTCTCTCCTGATCGAGTACACAACACTGTTTTGATACACTTCAAGAGTGCTTAGGAAATACAAAAATCATTATCTAAAAGAACAAAAAGTATGTTCCATTCTTGACTCATCCTGTAACTTAAGCTATATCAAAATGTTAGACAGAATTCTAGTTGAATTTTATACAAATATTTCAAGTAGAAAAAATCCTGATGAGATTAAAAGAGGTCTCAAAAAGGGAAATCACTCTCCCAGACTAATTGATACAGGACTAACAGGTTTTCTCACTGCAAATCTATGTCTAACAGTCAAGGAACTAACCAATCTTAAAGAAATTCCATTTAAATTAATACCAAGATCAACCGTCAATTTTTGGTAAAGCCTTTGATATTTACAGTCATACCCATTCTTACACTAGGTCACCACACAATAAACCTTGCAAAGCCTAGGCGGACTTAGAGCTCCAATAGAAGCCCATGAAATCCAAATCAAAAACCGGAACATCCTACGAGAAATCTGAAGTATGGGTTAATTCTTTACCTTTATAAAGCTTTCCAAAACCAGAAGACACATGATGGAATATACTTCAGAGTTTGCTCAGTAGTCTTGTCAGCAATTCTTCTAGAGTAGGGAGTACTTTATGTTGGCCCAAGTTCAGATGAAGTTTTGAAGATTGACAAAATGAACTCAGTCATGAACCAGGTCCATCATGTGAGACACAGTGTTGATATGCTTGCACATGTGACATACGCGGGAAGAAGATAAGTCTCAAGGAGGATCAGCAACAATATCTTCTGAATTAATCGAAAAGATTGCATACAGGATAAGGAGTTGAAGTCTCCTTATGAAAAGAGAATTATATCCGGATCAAGGATATGGATTAGGAGTTAGAGTTGTTCTTGGACTCGAATTGTCAAAGGATCCACAATTCGAGTTCTTATCAAACTCTGATAACTAACTCAATAAATATAACGATTGTTTTCTTTTACAGGCGATTGCACATAAGCAGAAGTTAAGCATATTTGAGAGCAAAAGGATCAAGTCTGATTTGCAAGCAACATATGCGAGATACAAGTGTGCACGTCTGAAGCTACATGAACTAAAATAGAAGAACCAGTTTCATCATTGTGTTTATTCTAAGTCTAGTTCAATTGTAGTAGGTTTTCATATTGTACCTTTCAGCTTTCATAGAAGCAATTGTAATAGGTATATTGAGTATTCAAGTTAGAGTTAACTTGAAAGTGTCGCAACAGTTGAGGCTGTGTGCTACACTGGGATTAGAGTTAATCCTTAGGTTTACAAAGAGTTTTGTAAATGCAGTTTTTGGCTCAGTGATTTTAATGGAGTTTGGGAAAATCCTACTGAGTAGTAGGTCGTGGTTTTTTCACCTTATGAGCCAGGTGTTTTCCACGTAAAAATCTCTGTGCACTTTACTTTCAGCATTTATTATTCCGCAAACTGTTGTAGTTAGAACACTTAGAAGAACCAGGTTCTTCTAACGCGAAAATTAGGTACCACATAAATCACCCCCCCCCTCTTGTGTGGTATTGACGTTTATAACATCAATTGGTATCAGAGCAGGTTATCCTTGAAGAGGTTAACACCTTAGGAAAATATCAACATGAGTGCACCACCTGGGTACTGGGAAGGGCAATCCATTGCCAGGCCTCCTCTCTTCAATGGTCTCTACTACTCCTGGTGGAAAAACAGAATGAGGGACCATATAATGGGCGAAGACTATGAGCTTTGGGATATCATCATTGATGGTCCTTTAGCCACAACCAAGAAGAATGCTGAAGGAGTGGATGTTCCAAAGACAAGAGTAGATTGTACTGAAGATCTAAGGAAATGAGAGAAAAATGCAAAAGCCAAGAAATGGATAGTGTGTGGACTTGGTCCTGATGAGTACAGCAGGATTCAAGGTTGTACTACTGCCAAGGAGATTTGGGACACTTTACAAGTGGCTCATGAAGAAACACCTCAGGTGAAGAGGTCAAGAGGAACATTGTTGTATTCTCAATATGAGAATTTTACTATGAAGGATGGAGAAACTATCCAAGAAATGTATATCAGGTTCACTACACTGACAAATGAACTTGAGTCTCTTGGAAGGATTATCCTGGAAGAAGACAAGGTGGAGAAGATTCTAACTAGAGTTGAGAAGGCAAACAATGAAGATGGATGAATTGATTGGAAATCTCACTACCTATGAATTGAGAAGGCAAACAATGAAGATGGATGCTCCAAAGAAAGAAAGAAGTCTGGCTCTCAGAATTTCAGAAGGATCAGATCTTGAAGATGATGAAATGGCTATGATAACCAGAGATTTCAAGAAATATCTTATGAGAGGAAAGGGTGCTTCAAAAGGAACAACATTCAGCAAACCGAGAGCTCCTGAGAAACAAACCAATGAGGGGTGTTACAAGTGTGGGAAGACTGATCACCACATCAGAAACTGCCCTCAATGGGAGATTGAATGGAAGAAAGAAAGAGCTGAAAGAAGAAACAGGAAGAAGGAACAGGTTCAACCAAAAAGAAACAAAGGTTCAACTAAGGCTATGGTTGCTGCTTGGGGGGAAACATCAGATGAGGACTCTGAAGATGAAGCTGAGGAGGATCAAGCTCAAATGGCCATCGGAGAATCAGAAGATGAACAGGAGGTAAGTATTCTACACCTTAAAGAAAAAATTAAGTTCATGTCTAAGGAAAAACTGGCTGATCTGCTGATGGATTTCATAGATGAGTCTGAAATAATAAATAGTGAGAAGGATGTTCTGTCTAAGGAATGTGTTATCCTAGAAGAAAAATGTAAAAGGTTAGAGTCTAGGGCTGATGAGAGTGATAACACAAATACTGAGTTGAAGAACCAGGTTCATCAACTTGAAAATAAGATTCTAGAACTTAGATCGGAAAATATTAAACTGAAATTAGGGACAGAAAAGAAAAGGGCTGATCAATCATTTCTCACCCTAGAAGAAAATCTAGGAAAAATGAAAGATGAACTGTACAAGAAAGATGAATTGATTAAAGTCCTAAAAGAAGATTTAGGAAAGGTAAAGCATGAACTAGACAGAACATGCAAATGGAACAAGGCTTCCGATGCACTCTCCTGGCTGCAAGAACATCATAGTAGCAACAAGAGAGGACTTGGATTTGGGACACAAGCTCCAAAATGGGATCCCAAAAACAAGTATCTCACACTTCCTGAAAATAAGATCTGCACACACTGTGGTAATACTGGTCATCACAAAAATGAATGTAATGCAAGAGAAAAGGCCAGTCAAAAGAACAAAGCCTTTGTTCAAGAAAAGCACAAACTGCCTGGTTGGGCAAAGAAAAATTTAATTCATCCCTTTGCCCATAGCAAACTAGTTTGGGTTCCTAAGACTAACCCATGATTTCGTTTTGCAGGACCAAGTGAAGGGAAGTAGTCAAATATGGTACATGGATAGTGGCTGCTCAAAACATATGACTGGTAACAAGAACCAATTCCTTTCACTTGAGAACCTAAAAGGAGGTAATGTCTCCTTTGGAAATGGAAAGAAGGGTGAGATCATTGGTGTTGGAAAGGTAGGAAAGACAGACTCTCATTCCATTGAGAATGTCTATTTGATAGATGGCTTAAATATAGTCTGATAAGTGTGTCACAACTGTGTGACAGAGGTAACCTTGTGGCTTTCACTTCCACAAAATGTTTTGTGATTAGCCTTACAACTGACAAGATTGTTTTGCAGGGAAGGAGAGTTAACAATATTGACATTGTAGATCTGTCAACTCTTTCTGAAAATGAACTAACTTGCTTGAGTGTGTTAATTAATGATCCCCTCCTTTGGCACAAAAGACTTGGCCATGCCAGTCTAATATCAAGTTCAAGGAAGACAAAGTTTGTGAGGCATGTGCAAGGGGGAAGCAGGTAAGGTCATCCTTCAAAACTAAGAAAATGGTAAGTACGTCCAAGACGTTGGAACTGGTTCATATGGATCTTTGTGGTCCAATGAGAACCATGAGCAGAGGTGGTAAAAGATATATAATGGTGCTTGTTGATGATTATTCTAGATTTACCTGGGTATTGTTTCTAACTTCTAAAGATGAAGCATTTGAAATGTTCACTACTTTTATTAGAAAAACCCAGAAACAATTAGGAAATCAACTTGCATCCATTAGATCCGATCATGGAACTGAATTTGAAAATGCACAATTTGCTAAATTTTGTGATGAAAATGGAATAGATCATAATTTTTCTGCCCCTAGGACTCCTCAGCAAAATGGGGTAGTTGAAAGTAAGAACAGGACCCTTGAGGATATGGCAAGGACCATGCTACTTTCTAGTAAACTACCTCATAGCTTCTGGGCAGAGGCTATAAACACTGCTTGTTATATAATAAATAGATGCATGACTAGACCTCATGTAGAGAGAACTCCCTATGAGTTACTTAAAGGGAGAAAACCAAACATATCCCATCTTAGGGCTTTTGGTTGTAAGTGCTATGTGCACAATAATGGCAAAGACTCCCTAGGTAAGTTTGATCCCAGAAGTGATGAGGGAGTATTCTTGGGATATTCTTCACATAGCAAAGCATACAAAGTGTTTAATAAAAGAACTCTATGTGTTGAAGAGAGTGTACATGTTGTGTTTGATGAATCTAACACTCTTTGTGAGAGACAGGAACATGAAGATGAAGCCATTGGACTGGTGAGACAATTGACTGAAGCAACAGCACAAGTAAAAGTGGCATCAAAGGAAGGAGCAGGTGATGGAACAGGTCCTCTCACCCAGGGCAACCTGACAGGGGGAATCAATCTGAAGGAACCTGTACCTGAACCTGTTCCTCTGCAGCATAACTATGAAGGAGAA